>NC_048219.1:131500644-131800644 GCF_002007445.2 Ailuropoda melanoleuca | reverse complement strand
TGGGGAAGTCTGAAGGGTTGAAGAAAAGGTTCAGAAAGTTCATGGACATAAAGGAGCTTTTGAGTTGAGTGTAAATAAATCAACTTTGCAGATAATATTTCCGTAATTCACACTTGGATTTTAAAATCACAGAAGATGAATCTTGGCAAACTTTCTCCAAGTTTTGCCAAATTCTAAATAATATATAAAATAATCCTAGTCTTTGGATGAGTCCCATAATGCAGAGGAGTTTACCTGTCTCTGATTTCCAAAGCGAATTGTGTTACAACTTCCACAAGAACATCTACTCATACACACACCTTGAAAAAAAAATTCTAAAGCCCAAATCAGAGATGTGTAATCCAGGATAAAAGTTTTTAAGAACCAGAGACAGGCAAAATGAGTTTTAAGATATATTGTAATAATTAACACAGTAGGCACAAATTGAATTGATCTTTCCATAAGATAATCAAGTACTAATCAGTCTTTTTAAAAATTTATTCCTATTTATAGGGAAATATTTATATGTAGAGCAAAGAACTTACTTTTCATTTTAGTATCCTTGTGAAATAATAAAAACAGAATAACTTACAGCTGTTCTTAACCTTTATTTCTATTAATCATAAAAAGAATACGATTGCTTAGTACCTAAAATTAATTTTTTCATACTGATTATGATTTTGTACTTGGTAGAAAAAGTGATGTGATAGAGCTAAATCTATAAAAGTCTTTTTAAAAATATTTTATTTATTTGAGAGAGAGAGAGAGAGAGAGAACATGAGTGGGGTGAAGGGCAGCAGGAGAAGCAGACTCCCTGCTGAGCAGAAAGCCAGACATGGGGCTCAACCCCAGAACACCAGGTTCATGACCTGAGCCAAAGGCAGACACTTAACTTACTGAGCCACCCAGGTGCCCCTAAATCTATAAAAGTCTTTAAAACAAAACATAGGACTGAATCTTCATGTTCTTGGATTAGTCAATGGTTTCTTAGATATGACCAAAAACACAAGCAGCAAAAGAAAAAGTACATACATTGAACTTCATTGAAATTTAATGCTTTGGGGCTACAAAGGATACCATCAAGAAAGTGAAAAGACTACCCACAAAATGGGAAAAAAATATTTGCAAATCATATATCTGATAAGGGACTTGCATCCAGAATATATAAAGAACTCTTAAAAATCAATAACAAAAAGGCAAATAACCGGGAGCCTGGGTGGTTCAGTCGTTAAGAGTCTGCCTTTGGCTCAGGGTGTGATTCCAGAGTCCTGGGATCGAGCCCCACATTGGGCTCCTCCACTGGGAGGAGCTTGTTCCTCTCCTACTCCCTCTGCTTGTGTTCCCTCTCTCACTGGCTGTCTCTCTGTGTGTCAAATAAATAAAATCTTAAAAAAAAGAAAAAGACAAATAACCCAATTTTAAAATGGACAAAGGACAGACATCCCCCCAAAAAAAGTATACAAATGACCAATAAGCACGTGAAAAGATACTTAACGTCATTAGTCATTAGGAAAATGTAAATCAAAACCTGAATGAAATACCAGGAATGCAGTTGTAGGTGAGCAATTAGGCATCCACTGTAGTCCACCTAGTGAGAAATGGCTTGGCCTTGGGGGTGCAATAGAAATGGAGAAAAGCAGACAGAGTAGAGAGAGATTTTGGAGACTGTGTTGTCAGGCTTGGGTGATTGACAAAGGCAGTAAGGAAAAAGGGAGCTCAAGGATAATTCCCAGGTATTTGAGTTGAGGAACTCTCTGGACGATAATGCCATTAACTTAGAGAAGTCTGGAGGGACAGCATGGAATTTTTTTATTCTTAGCTTTCAACATATTGATTTTGAAATCCCCGAGAGATGTGCAAGCAGAGATGTTAAGGAGGAGGTTGAATAGACAGGTCTGGAATCCAGAAAAGAATTCCAGTGGGGGTCAGGTGTGGCAGCGATGGTGGAGGTAAGTCAGCCCAAGGATATGTAATAGAAATCCTGGGAGAATGAATTGTCTAAGGAAAGCGGTTCTTACTCAGACCCCAGGGAACACCAGTATGAGCCACACCAAAATCTAAAGTAGAGACTAGAGGAATCTGAGCTGGCAAAGGAGACTGAGTGAGCCTTCAAAAATAGACAAAGTTTTTTTCACCTTCAGGGTCACCCAAATGACGTCTACTGTTCCTGTTCTTATGCATTATGTTGGCCATATCTGCTGGTCTTCAAAGCTTTAGAGATCATGGAAAAAAATGCCCTAATAAAAATAACATAGCACGACAATCACATAATCCACAAATGGACTTTAAAAAACCTGACAATTCCTTTGACTTAACATTGTACAGTGTTATTTGTAGAGAGAACCATGGAAAATTGCTTTCAGAAACTGGGAGCTACTATGTTTTTCAGTGACCTCTTTGCTTTGACGAAGCTCAAATTGCCTCATTTTCTCTTAACCTGCGTTTTGAGGTGTAATTATTCTAACCTCTTGTGTGTTGCTTCGTTCTTCACCTTATTTCTGTGTTTGTTTTGTTCTGTTGTTTTGACGTGCACTTTTGCTTTAAATCACAGCATAGTAATAAAATGCCAGCCTCTAAGATCAGATGGGGTGGATTTAAACCCCATCTCTGTTATATATTAGGCAAGTGACTTTGCTTCTCTGATTTCCATTTCCTAATCTGTAAAATGGTGTTAATAATAGTACTCATGTCAAAGAGTTCCTGTGCGTATTTAATGGGACCAACGCGTCCAGTGTGCTTGTTACTTATAAGAACTTAGTAAATTATTACTGGTTTAAAGATGCCTCAAATCTATTTTTTTTTGGAGTTGTCAGCCTTTACTGAAGTATAATATTAGTTTGTAAATAGCATCTCACACCCTAGTATTTTCTACTCTTGCCCTTGAGGCGCTCACTCCTGCGATGCGATGACTGGAGGTGATGCCTCCTCCCAGACGGCATCTCTGCAGAGCGCCCAGAAGCCTAGGTGTGGTGTGCCTGGGAGCTCTGGTCACTTTCCTTGAGGTGGCTCATAAGCATTGCTTCCCAATCAAGTTCAAAAGTGAGAACAAAATGGCCTGCTGGCTATTTGTGTGCCCACTTAATAAACCATATTTTCTCATTTAGTGTACGATGAATATTAGAGCTAACATCAGATGCCTCCGCTCCGACACTGACTCTCAATTTTTCAGGACTGGAAAATTAAATGGCAGAAATAGAAACAGAATCCTAATAATGAATACACCAAGTTTTAAGAGAGAATTAGGAAAATAGTGAATCACTACTTATGAATCATTTCTGTGAATTGTAATTTCTTGGATTTGTAATTGAAATAATTTTCAGCTTTGCTTTAAGAAGTTGAAAATGCAAATAAAGTACTGTTAATTAGAGTGTTTAAGCAGTGTATGAGTAACTTGTGCTAAAGATGGGCCAAACTGAATTTAAGGGCACTATCAGGAATTAAGTGTTGATCAAGTGAGTGTCAGTTACGTATAGAAGAGAGATATGCTTCCAGAATTCTTTTGTGCTTCTGTTTAATTATTTAAAGTTTAAAAATTATGGATGTCAAAAGTAAACTTCCAAAATAATCAGAAGATTGTATTAAAAATTAAAACATTATTTGGAAAAGGGCATGCAAATCTATTTATTCATTCAATAACTCTTAGTGGAATATTTTTCAAGTGACTGGAACTTGTTTAGTGTGATTGATGCCATGGAGTGACACTTTATACTGATTTGCGTGCACACACACACACACACACACACACACACAGGAAACAATGACCTCCATGCTTTCCCTGCAATCTTCCTTTAATTCAGTCTGGGGCAGAACCAGTCTCCTTACCTTTTCTTCATTCTTCAAGGATCGGCAGAGGAAAAGTACCTAAAGAAGTGTCCATTTGGACAAAGCCTCAAAACAATGGGCAAGAGGACTGAATAGGGGCATAAATGTTAAGGAAGACCATTAACATTCCTTTCAAGCCATGATCAACACTTGGTTATAGGGTATCTGTGTCTGTGAGGTATGGATTTCTATGCAGGCCAGTCTCACCCATGTACAAGGAGTTTATAGGCAAGGAGCGATTCCACTGATAGGCACGGGAGCTCACTGAATCAAGTACATTCAATGAAATCACTAAATTGCAGAATCATAACTGAGGAGCTTGGTAAAAATAAAAACTACCAGGGCCCCAAGGCCTAGAGATTCCAAATCAATAGGTTTGAGATAAAGATTAGGAATCTGTTTTTCAAAAAAACAGTCACTTTGGAGGAATCCAGGTGACTCCAAAGACTAAATTTTTATACATTCTGTAAATGAAGACATGTCCAGGTAGAAGAGTGTTTACATGAAATTCACAACGTGGTCAAGAAGGTAAAGAGTAGGGGCGCCTGGGTGGCACAGCGGTTAAGCGTCTGCCTTCGGCTCAGGGCGTGATCCCGGCGTTGCGGGATCGAGCCCCACATCAGGCTCTTCTGCTATGAGCCTGCTTCTTCCTCTCCCACTCCCTCTGCTTGTGTTCCCTCTCTCACTGGCTGTCTCTATCTCTGTCAAANCAAAAAAAAAAAAAAAAAATTTAAAAAAAAAAAAAAAAAAAAAAAAAAAAGAAGGTAAAGAGTAAAGGCAGGCATATTTTTGTGGGAGAATTAATGAAAGTAAGTTAACGTAAAATCTGTTCAGTTGATTTATTTCTTCATTCAACAAATACTTATCATGCTCCCACTCTATGCCAAGTGCTGTCCTGGCTACTGGGCACATAATAGTGAGAAAAATCAAAAACAGACTGCTATCATGGGTGAAGACCTATGCCTTATACAACTCGCATGAATATAGAGATGAAAACAGTTCATGTACAATAAATTTAGCTAAGTATTGAGACAGCAATAAGCCAACGACATTTTCATAGAGCCCAATGGAAGGTCGTTTCTGTTGGTAGCTGATGCAGGGGTTAACACTGATAGTGTAGTGAAACATAATTATGTTCATGGTCTTTCTAGATGTACAAAGAACCAAAGCTTGGATTAGAAATTCCGAGTAAACTTCATGTTTCATAACTCATAATATGTGACCTATTGCAGCTTCTCAGAACAGATACATTACTCCATTGCATTTATGAACATGTGGTCATTTTCAGGAGAAAGTAAAGAATACCTAATTTATATTCTTCCTATTTGATTTGGTATTACACTGATCCCAGACTGGCTCTGGCAAAATCACACCTTTCGAGCCCTGGCTACACCACATGTGAGGTTAAGAACAGTTGCCTACCCTAAATCTGTGTTATGAACCTTACTTATTTCCACATCAATATAACTGGCTTCTCCGGATATGTTTTCTGTGCATCCATTCATCACTTCTTGGGTGCTGGTGGGGCTTATTATCCTTATAGTGATTAGTAGTATAATTAATACAAGTTTAAAATTGTTTTTCAGATATTTTGAGTCATAATAGGACATATGCTAAGTTCTATATATAGATTATTGGCATTTATAGCTACTATGCACCCATTTAAAATAAATGACTAACTAGGAAATAATATTAAATACACTTTAATGTAACTTTCCTGGTAATCTGAATTAGAAGTTCTTTTTTTTTTTAAAGATTTTATTTATTTATTTATTTGACAGAGATAGAGACAGCCAAAGAGAGGGAACACAAGCAGGCGGAGTGGGAGAGGAAGAAGCAGGCTCATAGCAGAGGAGCCTGATGTGGGGCTCGATCCCCTAATGCCGGGATCACGCCCTGAGCCGAAGGCAGATGCTTAACCACTGTGCCACCCAGGCGCCCCTGAATTAGAAGTTCTAACAGAGTAAATAACAAATCCCTAAAATCTTTTTGAGAAATCTGACAAGGATCAGCATGATTGTTCATGATATGAAAAGGAAAATGAGTAGGCATTCTAAAAATAATTTGAAACTCTTAATTTTTATAAATTTTATTTATCCATATATGTGATATTAGTGCTAACTCTGTTTATAATTGTGATATTTCAGTTGTGGAGCTATAAAGTGACCAAAATGTTCAAGCACAACTGATGAATTTCATTTTGGTAACATGAAAGTGAACATTAATTATATATACTAACAGTCTAATTTGAAACTGCATTTCCCTTACTGTGTATTTTAAATTATTTTTTAAAAAGATTTTATTTATTTAATTGACAGAGAGAGAGCACCCACAAGCAAGGGGAACAGGAGGCAGAGGGAGAGGGAGAAGCAGGCTCCCCACTGATCAGGGAGCCTGATGCAGGGCTCAATCCCAGGACCCTGCAATCATGACGTGACTTGAAGGCAAATGCTTAACCGACTAAGCCATCCAGGAACCCCCCTTACTGTGATTTTAGTAGATATTTAAAAACAAAATAGTCCCAGTGGTCAGATTAGTTCGGAAATCTCTGATCAAGAATATTTATTTGGTAGGAGGTTGGGCAAAATGGGTGAAAGGGAGTGGGAGATACAAGCTTCCAGTTGTAGAATGAATAAGTCACAGGAGCAAAAGGCACAGCATAAGGAACGTAGTGATATTGTAATAGCCATGTATGGGGACAGATGGTAGCTACACTTGTGGTGAACATAGCATAATGAATGTACAAACTTGTTGAATCACTATGTTGTACACCTGAAACTAATGTCAACCGTACTCAGATTTTTTATAAAGGAAAAAATACAGAAAGAATACTATAAGTTATGATAATAACAAAAGCTAACATTTATTCACTGATTACCATGTGCCAAGCATAGAGCTAAATGTTTCATTTCAATTAGCTCGCTTAATTTAACCTTCTATAGAAATGAAGATTAACTGCTATGAATTTCTCAATTAAGCATAATTGCAAGTAAGGAAAATTATATGCAAGGATATTTAAAAAGGAAAATCTATTATGTAACTCATTAGCCATAATCTAAGCATAACTTATGCTAGACAAAAAAGTAAATAAATAAAAACAAATAAGTAAATCACCAAGCTTATATTTATTTATTGAATTAATATCAAAAAAAAGTTTTCTAAAATGCAATTATCTAGGAGGGAGTTTTTTTGGCATTCACAATAAAGGGATTCACTAAATCAAAATTTTTTTTCATCTATATGTTCAGGATTATGTAGATATAAATTAAATGTATCTCAAAAAGGAGAGTAATTTCCACCACAAATAGTGTTAGAATTTCCCCTTAACTATATTAGAAACAGATTGCAATTTACTTTTAGGAGAGTTAAGTAAAATTTAATTAAAATACTTCACAAGTATTCTAGTGTTATTGTAGTAAAATGGTCTTTTATTCATTGAATAGCAATTATAAAATCAGTGGTATAGGGGCGCCTGGGTGGCTCAGTCATTAAGCGTCTGCCTTCAGCTCAGGGCGTGATCCCAGGGTCCTGGGGTTGAGCCCCGCATCAGGCTCCCTGTTCCACGGGGAGCCTGCTTCTTCCTCTCCCACTCCCGCTGCTTGTGTTCCCTCTCTCGCTGGCTGTCTCTCTCTGTCAAATAAATAAACAAAAAATCTTTAAATAAATAAATAAAATAAAATCAGTGATATAAATCTTACACAAGTCCATTTAATTAAACAGAAGAACTTTTATTATGAATAATTGTATGGCATGTACAACCTTACTTAGAATTCAAAGAGAATATAAGAAGAGGAACGTCTTAAAAAACAGAAAAACTTAGTGCTATTATTTAGTGTCTAGTTGCAAAGAGGTTCACCAGCCACCTGCATTCTTGTAGGCACCAGAATAATTTTTAGTAAATGAAGAAAATAATTCAGGGTCCTAATTAAGCGTATGGAGCATACATACATCAGTGTGAATCAGTTAAAATAGCAGAAGATGCTATTATCCAGTTGGTCAATTAACTCTTATCACACGGCTGTACATTTATGTAATTACAAGCTTATAGAGCATGTTGCATCTCGAATTTCAAAAGCCAGTGTGGTGGGACTGGAAGTATTATCACCATTTTCTAGTCCAGTCCTTTATACTGTTACAGGTGGGTAAGTTGTGATGCCAGGGATTGACTTACCAAAGCCCTACCGGATATTAGTAGTAGAATGATCCTGTAAAAAAGAGAGGATTAATCTCATCCAACCATCCATCCATTCATCCACCCACCCATGCTTCATTTCATGTATTCATTCATCCAACAAGCATTAATTAAATGCCTATTATGTTCTAGATACTAGGGATGTGATGGTGAGCAAAACTAGACACGGTCTCTGGCCTTACAGTGACTATTTTGAGAATACAGTGGAAGGTGGAGAAATATAAATAAAATAATCACTCAAATACATACAAGGTGACAAATCAAGGCAAATGCTTTTTTAAAAAAGAACATGGCCTGTGGTAATGTATAACAAGGGAACCAGACCTAAACCAGGGGGTCAGAAGGGGTTTCCCAGAGAAGTGAACTTTATATTAAGCATTAGGGTCTGAATAGAAGCAATGAGAGGGGAGAAGGCAGAAAAAGGAGCAGAAGCCCTGGAGAAAGAAATCAGTATCTGAAAAACAGAAAACCCAGTATGTTTGGAGTCTAAAAAGTAACGAGAGAGAGGCAAGAAGAGACAGGAGAGCCATCCTGGACCGGCTAGGGCCTACAGTTCAGACGAACCTGTTTGGTCTTTATCCCACGAGTTACGGGAAGCTAGGAGAGAGTTTAACAGGAGGAAGAAGTTACAGTTCTCATCTTCGACAGTTTTATTTTTGCATGGGCACATACCAGATTCACAAATGCTATTCAAGGTTGAGGACATTTTTCTAAGTTTTGGTTCTGTAAGGGATGGCCTGGAGAAGGGGTAGGGTGGGAGGGATGGAGAATGGCAATATGGATGTGAAGGAGGATTGGAAGTTGGTTGCCATACTACCCATCTGGCGTATCTGACTGTTTCGGAGCTCTATAATGAATGTGTTCTGAGAATAGAGTCATGTTGAAAAACACAATTGTTTTGGAAGATTCAAATATAGGTGAAATTTGCTTGTGGTTTGTGAGCTACCTTAGGTGAGGTTTTATATGGCAAACCTCTACTTCCAGAATTTTTACGATCATCTGCATAGATGATGTTGCTTTTGTGGGTTTTGTTTTTTTTTTTTCTGGCCCACTTTATCTTTATAAAAAGTCCCAGTCAGGAGAAGGAATTATCTAGGTTCATTGATGTCTCCTCTCTTGAGAGGTCTGAAGGTAAGGATTTGGGCTGATCGCTTCTGACCAAAGGGGATGCTAAAATATGTTGCAGCTACACCAGTAGTAATCCACGCCAAGCATCTGGGACAAAACACAATGAACTGCTTGAAACACTAGGTTTTTAGGCTAGTCTGCAATCCCAGCTTTGCCAGGTTTAGAGTTGCGGGATCATCATCTTATCTTTTTTTAAAAACCTCTGACAACTCCGCACTGCCTGGATAGCATCCTGGCTGCTCAGCACGGCCCTTCCGGCTGTCCTCATCTTCCTTCCAGGCAAGCAAACTGCCTCTCTAGGCCTTCATTAGCCTATCAAGGAAATAACACTCACATATCTTAAAACAGGGCTTAAGCCAAGTGTTTAGCAATGGCAAGTCTTTTCTTTTTTCTTTTCTTTTCTTTGTTTTTTTAAGAAAGAGAGAGAGAGCATGCACATGCAAGGGGGGAGGGGCAGAGAAAGAGAGACAGAATCTTACGTAGGCTTCACACTCAGCATAGAGCCTCACCTGGGGCTTGATCCCGGGACCCTGAGATCATGACCTGAGACGAAACCAAGAGTCGGTAGTTCAACCCAGTTAGCCACCCAGGTGCCCCTGCAGGTCTTTTCATGACATGAGACAGAACAGATGAGAGACAGGCTCAGGATTTATTTAAGTTATTAATCATCTTTTTTGTGATAACGTTTCCATTTCTCCCAAAGTTCATGACTCCGAAGGAAGTACAAGAGCATTCACACTGAAGGATATTTTAAATGGGACATTTACCTACAAAACATTCTTCCCAAACTGGATTTCAGGTAAGTGGATTATTTCTTTACCTTTTGAGGCTTTAAAAAATGTGTGTGTGTTTTATTTATTTTTTTACTTTTAGTGTCAACATATATCTATGGTAACTGAAGCCATATCAATTGAAATGGAAAGAAAGAACAATTATTCAGATAAGTCAAATGGCCACCAACGCACCTTTAACAGAACCGTTTGGACTGCATTTACCCAATAGTAATGACGCCGGTTGGAGTTTCAACAAGAAAGTGAAAGTTGAGAGTGCATTGTTAGAATAATCTGAAAAATGGGAGATATGCACCTATTCAGGACAGGTCATAAGAATTTTACCAAAAGAGAAATTCCACTGTCAATCTGGATAATCTGAGAAATGGACAAATCCCACCCTGACAAAAATATATTTCCCAGGCCATAAAACTGATGTTTTCATATAAGTTTCCAAAATAGGATGTTGCCAAAGAAATCTAATCAAGCAAATAGTAAGGCAAACTGAGTTGTTTATGACATTACAGTTTATACCTAAGGACAACTAAACAAATATGAATATTTTAATTTTTAATAAAATGCGCATCAAATGGGTTTTAAACTAAATCAAACACAGCCCAAATGTAATGTATATTTTTTGCTGCAAAACAAACATAACATTTTAAACTAGTTGATCTTCTTTGTAACACAGAGAAAATTTTGTTCCCAAGCACCCCAGACTGGTCATATTAGGGCAGCTACGACTACATATGGCATTTTTGTGGAGAGTAGAAAAGAGCATCCTGTCCTCCCTTCCATTGTCGACTTATTATTTTAAATCTGACAAAACACCATCCTGGACAGGGAAGAAAAACAAAGTCAATCTATGAAATAAGAGAGGTTTATCTTTCTTATAAATGTATTTCCTATTAAGGGAGATCATTTCAAGTTTGTTTTCCTTCTTGTTTAAAGGACAAGAATATCTTCATCAGTCTACAGATAATGATATAGTATATTACAATATTGAAACAGGAGACTCATATACCATTTTGAGTAATGCCACCATGGTATGTATCCGGCAACATCTTCCTCCTCAAAACTTCGCCATCTCTTCACTGATCAAGGCCGAGTCCAAAATCTCCGCACTTGATCTGGACCCAATCTGCCTTCTCGGCTCCATCTCCCACTAAATTCTCAAATTCTCTCTTCTAGTCACACTAGACAACTTGTCCTTGCCTCCTCTCAATCGCCTAGCATCTTTCTTTGTGGACAAAGTGTAGCAAGAAACAAGAGTCAGGGACGCCTGGGTAGCAGAGTCCTTAGGCGTCTGCCTTCGGCTCCGGGCGTGATCCCAGCGTTCCGGGATGGGGTCCCACATCGGGCTCCTCCGCTATGAGACTGCTTCTTCCTCTCCCACTCCCCCTGCTTGTGTTCCCTCTCTCGCTGGCTGTCTCTATCTCTGTCAAATAAATGAATGAATAATTTTAAAAAAAAAAAGGGAAAAAAAGAAACAAGAGTCAAGAACTCAGTCCTTACACGAGGCAAACTGAGGCTCCAGGTTCTGTCAACTCCCTCGTTATGGAAAGCTACATAAGGTTCCTCACTACACCAGCCACGGTGTGCCTCATTTTCTCTCTCTAAAGAGTAGGAAGAATAATCCTTCTCTGGGTTACTATAAGAGGTAAGTGATGCAACATTTGAATGTGGTAGGACGGCGCCTAACACGGAATACGCGCTCAAGAAACAAGAGCTATGAAATGTAGGTGCATGCTGTTCTGTCTCCCAGGCTCTCAAGCCTCCTGCTTTCTCCGCCCTCAAAAGCCTGCTAACATTTCAAGATCAAGCTCAGATGATACTCTCCTCCTTTGTGCAATCAATGATCTGCTCATCTGGATTAAACACTTCTTTTTTTAATGCTTTTACAATGCTATATTTATATCTCTTTAATAGAATTTTCTAATCTGCAATACATTATTTTCAAGTTTAACATGTTAAGCTTCTAGAAATCACGGAGTATGTCCTATTTATCACGTCTTCCTCCCATAGTGTTTAATAAATTTCTTTGTATACAGTAAGTACCATGTAAACATTTTTAAAAATTGCATTGAAAGCATATGTATGTAGGAGTATATCAGTTGTATGATATCCTTTTAGAACTACACATTTACATGGCTCTGGGTATTTTTTTGTCTGTATTCTAATCAACTTCTTTATAATTCCAGAAAAGCGTGAATGCTTCAAATTATGGCTTATCACCTGATCGGCAATTTGCATATCTAGAAAGTGATTATTCAAAGGTATGGACTATTTAATTTGGGTATATCTGTCTATATCTCTTACTAATCTGCAGTTTGGCTTATAAAAGTAAGAGGAAGCAAGAATATATTTTTATTTTTAAATATTCAAGAAGTTAATGTGGGTTCTCGATGAATTCCCAAAACATAACTAAAACATATACAAATAATTTAGAATTTTGTATTCTTGTCTGGTTATCATCCAGTAGTAGAAACTACTGTCTTCTCCNCTCTGTTTTCCCCGGGGGGGGGGGGACTGCATTTCGAGGCACTGATATTTATCAGAAATGGGAGAATTATACTTGTATTTCTAAAGCTATTTGACTTCATAAATCGTTAGTTAATTCTTACATGTTTTAACCTCATGAAAGTTTATTATTATTCAAAATGGGAAAATCAAGGTGTCGCTTTTTTAACTCACTTGCTCAAGTAAGATAATATAGAGGCAGTGATAGACCAGGGTTTAAATCTGTGGTTCGAAAGCCTGGAGTAGAAGTATCCCAGCAAACCCTAACCCTAACCCTTATGTAATTTCCCGAACCTGAATGAAGTTGTAGAGGGAAGTTAGTTATCTTGTATTTTTCTACTTATATAACTTCAAGATAATGTTTTTGCAAGAAGACAAAAGAATTTATTATCAAATTAAACTTCTAATAATTACCTTTAGATAGACAACCTTTTAACTGCCATTTTTCATATCATATCTGAGATGTAAAACTCTCTTAACACACAGAATGAATAGTTAATCTTTCCTCTCCCCTGCTGTTCTGTCTGCTGATTATTTTCCAATGGACCAGGTTCTGCTCACTAGCCCTCTTTAGGAAGACACGTTTCAACCAGTCGGAGTTTCTTTGCCAAGAGTTTGAAAGCTCTAGGGGCGCCTGGGTGGCATAGTGGTTAAGCTTCTGCCTTCGGCTCAGGGTGTGATCCCGGCGTTATGGGATCGAGCCCCACATCAGGCTCCTCTGCTATGAGCCTGCTTCTTCCTCTCCCACTCCCCCTGCTTGTGTTCCCTCTCTCGCTGGCTGTCTCTCTCTCTGTCAAATAAGTAAATAAAATCTTTAAAAAAAAAAGAGTTTGAAAGCTCTTTTAAGAAACAAAAAAAATAATACTTGTATTATTCACCAACCACAGAACAACTATACTTAATGAGAAAAAGAGCAGTTTTTATTTTTTCAGGAGGAATTATAAACTACATATCTTCTATTTATTTTTCAATTCCTATTATTTTTAAAAAGTATTACATTTGAACAAGGCAAACATTTGTAACAAAACTCTGGGTTGAATAAAATTCTTTACCTAATTTTAGAGGGTATCATTGTCATGAATGCAGGTGTAGGGTAATCCTTATGGCCATGGAGATCATAGTGGCTTCACTTCAATCAAGGTAAAGCATAAAGGGAAAATTCTTAGGAGAGAGTGTGTCAAAGAAAAGCTTTTTATATTAAGAAATGTCTTCGGATATGCTTTTTATGGAGTGAGGGTTGAATCACTGCTGAGATTAGTTCTGGAACTTAGACAAACAGCACAAAAGTCCACAGTAAGACTCTTTAAACGAAGACTCTTTTGGAATTGAAACATATCCTTCCTAGTGCCTTGTGAAAATTGTCCTTTTATAATTCCGACACTTGAGTTGAATGATTTGTGATTATACATTATTAACATAAGCTTTTTAAGAATCGTAATTTGTCTTCGTCTCTCTTCTTTCTGACAGCTTTGGAGATACTCTTACACAGCAACATATCACATCTACGACCTCAATAATGGGTAAAATTTCATGATTTCATGTCTGTTTATTCATACTACCTACATCAACTATAGTTTTTCATTCCAAATTCTGATTTGAGGTTAAGACTACATTGTTTGTTTCTTACTTCTTTACAGTGTATGTGTACCCATAAAACTTAAGAAATTTAAGGAAATACCATTAAGGAGTATTTGCCTCTTTTTATTTGACTAATATTTTGTAACTTTACACACAGTGCAGTTTTATTTTCCCTACTTTAGACACCAAATTATAAATATACCATTTATGGAAGTAAACATATGTACTGAAAGTACAAACCACAGGCGTGGGAATGATACGTTACTTTCAGGAGAGTAGATACTTCATTGGAAGGAAGCAGGAGGGAAGGAGATACAATATTAGTTGCACCTGAATACATACTCCATTAATTATTTTTAGATTAATTGCTCTTGAAATTGCAAAATGTAAGTATTTCTTAAATTTAGGTTGTAGATTGTCATCTATTACATTATTTTCTTTATTTATTTGTAATGTTTAACTATTTGAAATATTTGCAATTTAAAAGAAAAAAAAAGAGTGAGTATGTAGGCAAAAGACCTAGTGAAAGAATTCCTGACAGAAGAAATAACATGTAAAGGCCCGAAGTTAAGGGAGAGCCTGGAGTGTTCCAGAAACTCAAAGTAGGTCAGTTGAGTTGAAATTGGAGAAGGGCGTGCTGACTAGTGAGAGGTGGTATGAGGTGGGGAAGGAGACCGGCCAGGAAGCAGGGGCCAAATAATAATGAGGAAACCATTAAGAAGAGTTTAGATGTCGTTCTGATGACAATAGGGAATCACTGAAGGGTTTTAAATGGTAAATGACATGATCAGATTTACACTTTAGAAAAATCACTCTGACTAAGTATGGACAATGAATTGGTTTAGCTACTCATCTTAATGTGATATCCTATTGCTGTTATATAAAAGGGAAAAATAATTATATGGCTTGAAGAGGTATTGAAAAATTTTATGGTCTATTTCCTCTTTTGTTCAGCAAGAACACAAAAATTCAAAAAAAAATCTACTTGTTTTAAATGTTCAGAAAAGAATAGCTCTGATCTTAAAATGTCAAATTGAAAAAAAGGAACTCTACATAAAGTAGAATCTTACCTAATGTAGTCTGAGTCCTTCCCTTGTCTGTATCCACATCATCACCAAATTCAAAAAGTATTTATTGAACACCTACTATGTGAAAAGCATATATAAGAGAGAGACACATGAACTCAAGGCACTAACCCTACTCTCAAGAAAACTTGAAACTAGTGAAGTAAAAACCTTACTCTTTCAATACAATTTCTTAAGGCTTTAAACATTTCCTTATTTTTCTTTTAATCATTTTGAAATTCTTCACGTCCTATCCATGTTGAGGTTCAACAAATAAAACAGCATTGCAAAAGAAGATGATGATATTAATATTTTAATTATGGCTTGTATAAGCTTTATGGCCTAGAAAAATTTTAAATATTTAGGTTTTGTGCAGTGATATTAGTCATAGCACTGCTTACTCGCTTTCTTTCTTTCTTTTTCTTTCTTTCTTTCTTTCTTTCTTTCTTTCTTTCTTTCTTTCTTTCCTTTTTTCTTTCTTTCTTTTCTGCACAACTATCTAATTTCCAGATTGTTGGTTTTTGGTTTTTTTTTTTTTTTTTTTGGTCAGGTAAATATAGCATAATTTAGGAAGTGAGGGATGACAAATATGTTGAGATTCAAGGCAAGACCAAATACCACTAATTCCAAGTTTTCTATGTGCCTCTGAAGAGTCTATAAAAATCTACCACAGAGCAAGTGAAGATACTTCTGGTTTCTAGCATGGGAAGGAGTACCGAGGAGATGACAGCCTTTGTAAGCAGCCTCCTCCACTTTCTCTCGTAGTGTTAGTTATTTAGAAAACAGAAAATGGCAGCTGTGGTGACTTGCCAGTCATGAAGAGACTGTGTACTGAGATTTTCAGCTTGGTGCTGTCTGCATGCTTGGATAGATGATTCCACAGCATATGGAAACCTAAGATAGTGTTACAATGTCAAGGTAGTGTGAACCCTGGCTTGACACAGAACTGTACCCAGATGAAGAAGGTTTTCTTTTCCGGATCATTCCTTTGCCTGTGCCCTCATGTCTTTTAATATACTCTGGCCCTTCCCGGCACCTGCTGCTCATAAACCATCCTCTGGCAGGCAGGATTCTCACTGCAGCACTGGTGGCCTCTCTCTCCCAGGGGCATTACTCTTTCCCCCATCAGAACTGACCTGCCCATGTTCCCTCGTGGTTTGCTAGGCCTCAGGCTCTGTGACTGAAGAAGTTACATCCAAGTAATGTGGGTTACAAGCCTTTGCATGAGGATGAGAAAAGTAGAAATGTCAGGCATATGTTAGATCCAGGTTAAAGTTAGCTATTGGAGGGGGAAGCCAAAGAGTCTTTCTTCAGAGTCCTCAATTTATACATTGGAGGCAGATCTGGTTTTGTTTCTCTACAAAAGCATTCTTAACAAAACCATTGATGCAATCTTCAAGAAGATAATAGGCAAAACTTAAGCACAGCAGCCTATGACTCTGTAGCACGTGTAAAAATCTGAGCACATTCTTGCTGAAGAACTACAAAAGCTCCACAGTGCAAGTTAGTCAATCGAGTATTTGCAGGGCGACTCTAGGAATCAAAGTGAGATTTTGGGCCAATAAGATATTTGAAATTTCCCCATGGGTGGAGAACTTTGCAAGCTTAAGGCATACTGCCCAGTGTATGATCTGTTTTTCAGTTTAGCTTGAGATCAGATGTTCCTTTCCTTTTCTGATTTCAAGTCAGATCCCTGGGGAGATTGTCAAATGGCATCTTATTTTCAAAATTTGAAATGCATATGCATTCACAGAGATGGGGGTTGTAAATGAGAATGTGGAAGAGTACATATTAAACTTCAGCACAATTATAGCATTTGAGAGCTGGAAGGCACTTCATCGACCATCTCAGCCTGATGTGTACAAATTTTACAGTCCTGAGGGTTAAGAGACTTGAGTTTAGTTAGGGGTCTGCCAAGAACCAGCGATGTGATTTTAAAAAGTCATATCCCTCAAACCTCACGTTCCTTTTTTATAAAACGAGGGGGTTCCATTAGATAATTTCTAGAAACAGTACCACTTTCACAGCCTATAAATCTTTAATAAATCTTTAATTCACCTCAATATAGAGGTCATAAAACTGAGACCCAGAGAAGTTAAGTGACTTAAGTAACTAGTAAAGAACCCCAACTACTACTCAATGTGTCTAGTGCCATTGTTACCACCTTCTTTCTGTTAGGTTTCAAGAAGCAGAGGATGATCTTTCATTGTTATTGTTTACTTTTTTCTGTTTACAGAGATGTTTTTTTCATTGAACAGCAAGGTTTATTATTATTTTTTCTTTCTTTTTTTTTCCTTCTAGAGAGTTTATAAGAAGAAATGAGCTTCCTCGTCCAATTCAGTATTTATGCTGGTCGCCTGTTGGGAGTAAATTAGTAAGTGTTTAAATTATAGAAGTGTTTAATCATTTAAATAAAAGAGGAGCCATTTGATTTTGGCCTTTGTTAAATTTCCCTGCCTGAAAGGAAAAAAAAAAATTCATGACTATTTTAGTGGTTAAAAACGGGAAGAGTTTTGATAAATTGAAACTCATCTGAGAATTCCGCAAAATCTCAAGCTCATGGATAGACTTCTTTAAATATCGCAGTCAAAAACTTTATCCTCATACTCAGCCAGAATGCGTTGTGCCAGAAAGCTGAGGAAAAATATGGTTTTCACAAGTTTCCCAGACTAGCTTCAGACAACATGAAATTTTGTCCAAGCTCTTATTTAAGGACTCTAAATAAAGATTAGATCTGGCTAGCTATTAATATTCAAAGATTTATTTGACTTTCTGTTAATATACACAATTATTTATTTGGGTAATAAAACTACAAATACAATAGTAAACTCTATGCTTTATTTGATACAGACTTTAAAAATCATAATTGTTGTTTATGTGAGTTGGTTGGTTTTTTGACCTATTAAAATGATATTTTAGTTGTCTTTTTTGCATCTGGATTACCACTCATTTTGCAGGTATTAGGTAAATAGTTCATACAAATTTACAGACTTCATTGTATTTCTTATGGAATTCTCCTTATTAACTAACTTACCACCACTTCTAGGCATATGTCTATCAAAACAATATCTATCTGAAACAAAGACCAGAAGACCCACCTTTTCAAATAACATATAATGGAAAAGAAAATAAAATATTCAATGGAATCCCAGACTGGGTGTATGAAGGTAAGCTGTATTCTTTTTCTACTGTTGCTGTTTTAGGCTTTTAATTAAAAATAATTGCATATATTTAGTAAAATGGAGATGAGTGGTATGTTACTGAGATGAATGGTGGCATTTCTGAAAGCTGTTAGCAGGTTAGGAACAGGGTGTGCCTGTTCTGAAATAGCAAAATGTAATAATCTGCCTGGGAGAGTTTATTTTCATAAGCATTATAAAGTGGTAGTAATAATTTATATTTCAAGAAGTATATGGTCCTTAAATACAATGTTAGTACATTTCCTCAGGTTTCTTTTTTCTTGAGAAATAATCTTCTTCCAAAACGAAACAGCAGTCTACATAATTTTGCAAGGAAATATTCCTAGGCTTTGATGCTTTCGTGAATTGTGTCCTCTCTCTAGGTCATGTAGGATCCAGGACTCACCTGGATGTTAAAAGGTCTTGTCGTCCTTGCCTTTATTAAAAAATATACAACTGAATTGTTGTTGTTGTTGTTTTTAATATTCCTAGGATAAAAAGTCATCTTCCAACATTTATGTCACTCTGTAATATAATTACAGTTCCCCTTGTTTGGGCTACTTGAGGTGACTATGAAAACCAGAAGCTGCCCCAAAGGGAAAAGCTTACTTATTGTTGAAATGTTTAATTAATTTACTTAAATAATTATGTTTCTGATTTAATACCAGTTCCTAAGAAGACTGGTTGATGTTTGATATGAGGTATAAGGTTAAACTCTTTCTTTAAACTCAGATTGTCTTTTTTAATAACCAAATTTTGGGATATGTTACATCCACATTAAATAAATTATTTCAGTCAGTAAATGGCTAATACAATGTATTTTGAAGCATTTACAATGATCTTAAGAGTCAGTTATAACTGTAATTAATATGCTTGTATTTGTCTTTCAGAGGAAATGCTTGCTACAAAATATGCTCTCTGGTGGTCTCCTAATGGAAAATTTTTGGCATATGCAGAATTTAATGATACAGAGATACCAGTTATTGCCTATTCCTATTTTGGTGATGAACAATATCCTAGAACAATAAATATTCCATACCCAAAGGTATGTTGAGTACTTTTAGCAGATGCTTCCATTTCTCCGGTGTCAAAATGAGCAACCAATACCATGAATAGAGGTGGGATCAACAAGTTTGGAGAGCTTCTTATCCTTGTGCATTGTAAGGCAAACATTGTACTGTGCTCTATTATTTATGTGGACGTCTGTTGCTTTGGACATCTGGTTGTGCTGGATGAAGTAGTCTTTGCAAAATCCATCGCAGAATCTTTGAAAAACATATGGTCTAGATTATGGAGGAAAAACAAGCTTAACTTAATTTTAATTTTTCATATTTCATGCTCCAAATTCAGGGTAAAGTTCTGTTTTGCAATTCCCTCTTGAATTCTCATGTCAATGCAAACTAGAATGGAAAATACAAATGTTGAACTTGATGTTCCTGTCAGGTAGAAGCAGGCATGTGTTATGATCTTTTCTGGACATACAAGGTAGGTTAAGTTTGTGAGCCTAGTTTCTTCCTTGAGGAAATTAAACGTGGAGTGATCCCAAAGTTTCTTGTATAACCATTCTAGAATTCTCAGTGTACATACTTTTCATTCAGCCCCATGTCTGTAGTGGGAGAGCGGCAAGGTCATGGTGGAGAAGCACCATATCCCGATTTGATTTAGACAAAAAATCTGAAAGGGGATCAAATCATAAATCCTCCTCTCTCACAAGAAGTGGAAGTGATTTTAGAAAATACTTTGTTCTTTAGTCACTATAGTGTTTACTTGCCAAAGAGAACACTGTTACAGATGGATCCAGTGGGTCCCTATATGCGACAAAGATGGACAGATGTGCATATGCACAAGTGATTTTTGATGTGAGTCAAAGTGATTGTGGTAAGAGAAATAAAAATAGCAGATAGTCTAAAATTTATGTTAAAAGTCATCTGAGAAAAGGCAGTATATAGGAGATGCATGTTTAGGTAGGAGACCCCTCAATGGCTGGGTAAAAAGTCTGAAAGCTGGAGATATTTGGAAGCAAGCAGTGTGGTACCTGGGGCCCAAGATGTGAAAGAACTTGGGTCTTTAGGAGGGTAGAAGGGAGCAGGAAGAGACGGAGGAACCCAGTACTGAGGACTGACTGACGCTGGCAGAGAAGTTGGAACCCAGATTTTCACGTTTCCTTGAAGACCAAAGTTGTTGAAACATCTGATGTTAGACTGAGAGGTGAGACGACCTGAAAGAAGCCTAAAGGCCCAGCTAAATCTCACAGGGAAACAGGTCAGAGGAGGGCCTGGACAGTTCTTTAGGTAAATCCAAACAGCATGGAGTCATTTAAGGCTGTGAACCTAAACTTCCTGGACTTAAATTGTTTAACAATTATAAGACTCTCTTTTTCTGTGTTAAAATAACAGGAACTCTAAGAAGCTGTCTGGGTGTGAACTACACTGTCATGTAAATTTAGGGTGCATAATAGCACAGAAAGTACAAAACAAGAAAAGTGCAAATTCCACGGGCACTTTATTTGGAGGTGACATTTCCCTAATTTGGGGGAATGATAGCAGTAGTAATGTAACCAGCTAGGAGATTGAGTGATGATTGTCCTAGACCAAATTACAGGGTGCAAGGCAAAGAGTATCTTTCATTATTTATTCTTTACACTCTCCTCCCCTCTACACTCCCTCTAGCACATGGAGAAATGATTATTATACTTATCCTAATAATAATAATAGGACATATCTGTTTTGAAAGTCAGAAAAGATAATGTCAATTATAGAACTGCATTTTCATATCTAAAATATTTTTTCCCTATGAATTAAAACTCCCTCATTAATCACTTAAACTATGTGTTTTTCACTCTGGTTGACACAATACTTGTAATTGCCGTGCAAGTAAAATTGAAATGAGATTCCTGGGCATGTTATAATTAGAATGTTTTCAATAGTAATATACTTTATATCATTAGCTTATAAAATTCCTAAAGTGTCTTTAATATGTTGGTGATAGAATTTTATGAGCTTATATATATCTCTCCAATTTTTTGGCAGGCTGGAGCTAAGAATCCTGTTGTTCGGTTATTTATTATTGATACTGCTTATCCTGAGCATGTAGGTCCCAGAGAAGTGCCAGTTCCAGCAATGATAGCTTCAAGGTATAGTAAACTCAGCTGCTTCCTATCTTAAACTGAATTTTAACACTGAAATTTCTTAATTGGGATTTACATTTCTTTTCTAGTGAGTTTATGTTGTGTATACTCAAAGCAAAAATAAATAAATAAAATTGGCATGCAAACCCAAATACACAACCAAATTTTAAAAAATCACAAATACATTTCTTATATTGATTTTAAAATATTAGCCTCTTTCACACAGATAAAGATGATCATAGCGATCAGTCTGAGGTTCCCTCAGATGAGTGAATGTAAACCTGGGATCAGTAGGCTAGTAGTTAAATTCCTATGTGTTCTCAGCATGGCTTCTCTCAACACAGGTCTGCTTTCTCTCCAGCCCAGCGTTTATACATCGTGCTTGATCACATATGCATGACAAACTAGAGAAGATAAGCCAACCCTCTCCAAATATTAGCATTTTTTTTTTTACTAGGATGCTGTCTATCCACAATTATCTGGTTGTCCAATTATCTGTTTGGGGTTAACTATGGGGTTAACTATAGGTAGACAGGGACGTGAGGTGGTCTCACTTCCCCAGCATGGTGCCCTATGTAGATATTGGCTGATTAGCCCTGATTATAGCAACCCTTCAGCCTTCCCTCAGTCCTCTGTGGTCATTCTGGTTGGAGAAGATAGAGGCAAGAGGTCCCCTACGCCCTGCCTGGTGGGCCTTCTTACTACCTCCTGAACCCTAGCAGGCCACGGCTTCACTTCTCTCCTACTGCCCCATGAAGGGGAGTTAGCCAGGGCCGAGCAATTGATCACTAACAGGGAAAAGAACCTCAGCAGAGACTTCTGCTGGGCCCTGCCAGGGTGAATCCACTCACGTATAATTGAAAATGGCTTTATTTTTTGGATGATCCATTACTCCCCCAACCCCAATCTAGTTGATTAAAACTCGACTAAATATATCTTTTTTTTTTTCTTTTGAAGTGTCATTCTCCTTAAGAGGCAAATGGAATGATAGAAAGGGTACTGTAGAAGGAGTCAAGAGGCTTGCTGGGGCATCTATAAAATATTAAGAATTTAATAGGAAGAGCTAACATTTTCTCAGTACCACCATGGAGCAGGCAGAATTCTCAAGAACCTTAAGCACTCTCCACAAACTCTATAGCAAGCTTTGAGTTTGGTAATATTATTATTCCCATTTTATATAGAAACAGAGGCACAGATATGTTAAGTAAGTAGCCTTAAATAGTATAACTAGTAGGAGGTAAAAGCAGAATCTGAGCCAGAGACCCTTCCAGTTCTGGAATTTCTTTTAAACATCAATGTCCAAAATTCTGTGGTTTATTTACATCGATGCTCTCTATCTGCGGCTTCATCCTCAGAGCCGAGTAATAATTGTTGCCATTCAGTGACACCAACTACGTGCCAAGCATCATTTGGGTTCCTTAGTATACATCACCTCTGATTATTAGGGTAAACCTGAATTTCAACCCCTGATCATGGTCACAGTTAAAACCCAGCTTCCAACACAAGCCTGCCTGGAGAGAAAGATGGGCATTTACCACACTGGGCATTCTCTCAACTAGTTAAAAAGTGAAACATTGAGTTTACCTGCAAAAAATCACCAGTTTAATGCGTTTTCCCTCTAGATTGACCAATAGCTTTGGCCTCATGTCTTAAAATGTTTCTTAAGATGTAAAAATCCAAAATGAGAAGAAACCCAAGCATAAAATAATTCCATTTAGATGAATGAGCTCCCTTATAGATGTTCTTTAAAAATCAGCAAGTATGGGGTGCCCGGGTGGTTCAGTAGGTTAAGCACCTGACTCTTGATTTTGGCTCCGGTCATGATCTCAGGGTCATGACTTGGAGCCCCACATCAAGCTCTGCACTGGGTGTGGAGCCTGCTTAAGATTCTCTCTCTCCATCTCCCTTTGCCCCCTCCCCTGCCCTGGGCTCATGTGCACTCTCTCTCTTAAAAAGAAAAAATTAATAAAATAAATAAAATAAAATTCAGCAGGTATATTTAAGCCTTCTCTGTAGAGAAGGGAAAATTTTACCTTCCTTATCTATGGAATACATATTTCATAATAATAAAATACATCCTTTAGAAAGGAGAACTTAAATTATTTGATGTGATACTGGTTTATGATTGTGACTCCCTGTTTTGCTTTATTTGCAGTGATTATTACTTCAGTTGGCTCACATGGGTTACTGATGAACGAATATGTTTGCAGTGGCTAAAAAGAATCCAGAATGTTTCAGTTCTGTCTATATGTGATTTCAGGGAAGGCTGGCAGACATGGGATTGTCCAAAGGTAGGTTATATTAAAACCACAGAGGTGTATTTCTGAAGATGAAAGTATATGAGGGGGGACTTATCTGTAGCTAACATTTTGTATTATAAGGCCAGAATTACGGCATTCAACTCTTGATTGCTTTGCAAAAAACTCCCTCTTCACTCACAGTCCACTATTTTTATTAAATAAGTAAGATACCCCTTGTTTTCTTGAATGACTTTAGCACTGAGACTGCATGGAGAGAAAGACTAACTGAAACAATGTAACATTGGAGAAATAAGGCGTCTGGTTCGGAGTTAGGACGGAGATCTATCCTTTTGAGATAATAGGATTGGCAGTCAAAAAAACCAAAATAAGGAGGGTGAAAAAATAAGATGGGTGTATTAGGGAAATAGATGTGTTCTATTAAAAAAAAAAAAGAAGAAGGAAAAAATGCAAATGGTGCTATGTTCTATTCAGTGTCAAAATTGAAAAATAAAAATTTCAAAGGAAATGGATATTGTCAAAAGAAAGCCAAATATTCCCATTTTAAAATTAACAGCAGATAATTGAGACTATGACATGAAATATCAGATCAAATTATCCTGCTCTCCTGTTATCTTGAGAGTACTACATACTGTGCTAATTTTAGGGAGAAAAAAACTTGAAAATTAGGCACAGTTTATTGTTGAGTTTTAATTGTTTCTATTGTTCAAATCCAAACATAATCTGTTAAATTAATGAGTTAGACAAGTACTTCAGCAATTTAAAAGCTTTAAAATGAGCCTGTTCATAAGTAATCATATTAAAGACTAAGAAATACAAAATGTTTTCTTTAAATAGGAAATTTGATGGATACATTTCATAAGACTTCTAATTATGAAGACATGTTTCATTAAACCAAATATAGAACAAACCTATTTTATAAAGTAAGAAAAAAAGCACAGAGCAATCAAAGTAAATCACTAAATTCCATCTCGAAATTAGGACACTATGTTTTGCAAGAAAAGAGTCATATGAATCTATTTGGAAATATATCAGGACTATAATAGTCAACATTACTCGGGCTAAAAATATTTTTTAAATCACTACCCTGTAAGAAGCTTGACTAATTTTGATGGAATATGCTAGAAGCTTATTTTTATCTTATTTATATTTTGATATACAAAACAGAAAGATTTTGGCTTTAATGCAGTAGCATAGGGGGGAGAAAAGAATAAACTTGATTGTGGTAGTTAATTAGAAACCATTCATCTGATAAATCAGCTTTGGAGGAATATATCTTCAACGTTTGTATTGAACCTAGGTATGACAAATTATTGCTTTAATTTTATTAGTTTAAAACTCTAAGATCAGTCATTTAGATACAATTTTTAGTTCTCAAACCTAGGCATTTAAAAACAGCAATTGCTTTGGAATCTGAAATTCTAATTTATCAAAATCAGGGACCACTTTAATCCAAACTGACAGAATATATAAGATGCTTATTCAAGGAGATGTGGAATTCCTTGGAATATAAGCTTTAGTTTTATGGCCCAAAACAGTGATTAAATTTAGAATACCAGGTTTAATTAACCTTAGGATTTCAAAACAACCTCTGTTTCAAAATAATTTGGTAAGTACATGGAACACATTTTCTGATTTAAGAACAACAAAACATTGAGTTAGACAGCAAATCTGTCCCTTAAGATTTATTATTCCCTTGATTTTTATGACAGTACTCGCTCTCATGGTTCTTTTTCTTCTTCACTGACTGTTCTTTTTGTTTCCAGCTCTTCTTTTCTGCTCTCAGGAAATCTTATTATTCTCCAAATTAATGTATTCGCAGGATAGGCTAACTGCTATAACAGCAATAAAAACTTTCCAGTAATTGAGTGGGTTAAGACAATAGAAATATTTGCACATTCATGTAACCACCTACTAGTGAGTCCAAGTGAGTGGGGAATGGTAAGGGGTGGGAGATGGGGTGCTCAGGTTGATGGCATTTCTGCTGTCTTATCTAGTGACTTCCAAGGTTAGTCCAAAGTCATTCAAACCTGACCACCAATATCCAGCTGGGGGATGGAAAAGGGAATGGAGAATCATACACAAGAGGTTTTTATAGGTTAGGCCTAGAAGTGGAATGAGTCACTTCTGCTCACACACCATTGGTTAGAACTTATAGGACTACATCTTATGGGAAGGAGGCCTGGGAAATGGAGCCCAGCTATAGTCCTAGCAAAAAGAGAAAATGATTGCTGATAATCTTATAGGCTTTGCCACAACTCTCAACTTACTATTTAGGTGATTTTTACCTATACCAGAGATTTTGGTTACCATTGGCCCCTCAAATTTATTCTGAGGATTTGAACTTTTAAGTATCTCTGGCTACATCTTCTCTGGTCTGTCCTCACTATCGATATCTAGATGTAGGCCTTTATCATCCTTTCCCCAAACATTACAATAGACTTCCAACTGATCTCTCCCCCTCCTTCTATCTTACTCACTTCTAATCCATTCTCTGTATTATGATCGCAATTATATTTTCGAAATTGTGATTTTGAAATCCTTCAAAGGATTTACCCAGAGGGGGTCCAAACTTCCTAGAGTGGCATCAGAATTTCTCCAGGATGTTTCTGATACCCCTGCATCTTTCATCATCTTCAACTCTTTTCAATAGTCACCCTCGGCTCAGCCTTATTGAACCACACCTGTGGCCTACTAAGCTGGCCTGGTCTTTGTGTTGTTCGTTTCACCTAGAATGTTCTTTCTCTATTTGTCTAGGAAAGCCTATTCATCCTTTTAAGCTTACTAAATTTTGTTCAATAAATGATGGATTGTATTATGCTAAAATATACACCAAAATAAGATCCAGTGCACATTTTAAAATTCCTACCTACTTAATAGGACTAAGAAAAAAAAATTAAACTCCACTGTAAAATGCTACGTGACACTAAGGGCTTGGGGTTTGTGCTGGGCTTCCACAGATGTAATAATTCCAGGCACTGCTTCATGGAAAATTAAACCAGAATTCTTAAAGGTTTGCAGAAAGATCCAGCTCTTACATTACTCATGTGGTTGCAATAGTGCTGATGTACAAGATTTTGAATATGGTCATCTTAAGGGTAAAGTTACTCAATTAGCGATAGTACAGTTTGAGTAGGCAGCACTTAACTGGTTCAAATGCCCAGATTATATTTAGGAAAAACTGTTCTCCTAACAGTATGCTTGATGTGATCTTTCTTTCTTTTAGACCCAGGAGCATATAGAAGAAAGCAGAACTGGATGGGCTGGTGGAGTATGATTTTGCTATCTTTTCCTTATATTTTAATGTCACTTGACAGATTCTCAGCTATCAAAGGACTATTTCAAATGTATCCAAACTGACCCTATTTGTTACATAGAAAAAATAACAAGGTAAAGAACAAAAACAAAGCCAAAAACAACAAAAGTGCTGATCCTTTCAGCAATTTTGTGTCAATTTCAATGTCTGTGTATTTAAAGTTCTGTTGAGAACATATCATATTCCTCATGTTCCAGCCTTAATTTTTAATTGACACTCTGCTATTCTTAATTAATATTCTTATTAAACAAATAAAATAAAGATTATTTTTCAAAAGGGATCACAATTCCTGATCAGCTTAAAATAATAATTATTAGCTATTTGAAGCCAGAAGAACCAAATACACTGGTGTTCTTAGTCATTTAAAGACAATCTACCTCTTATTAAATTTTATATAAACTGAAATGAATAAATGAAGTATATATTTTTTCCAGTTTTTAAGTGATATCAAATAGGAAAATGTATGTTTTGTTGTGGTTTGTGATCCCTTATATGTAGAGTTTTGGGGATAGATTTATTCTGTGATTTGTGAGAATTTTTAGTGTAAAAAATCATGTTTTACAAAATTATCAATTTTGTCTAATAACCCATATGAAGAATACACGACAGGACAGAGAATAAGTGAATGTTGTGTGAATGCTGCCACTTTTTACAAGTATATTGAATTCGACTAGCGTTTGGATTTAAACACACACACGCAGAGTTTTTCTGAGTGTCACATGCAAAGAAAAAGGAAACTCTTAGGACCTGATTTAACATATTAACCCCTGATACAAGGACAATAATGACTTCAGAGTCAATTGTAAGATGACAACTCATAAAAAATCGAAGTTAAGGTGGGTAGAAAGAAGGTAAATTGCAAAGTAGAAATCTTCAGTATTAAAAACTCTTTGCTGTACACTTTTCTGGATTTAACAATATTAGCTTACATGTATTTACTCTGTCTTCAGTTGAAGATATTTCAGTTTTATTCATTAACTTGAGAATAGTTATTACTTTATTAATTATATACATTAAGTTACATTCTAAAATAGCAAGGCAACAAGAATAGATGTGTAATTGAGAAAAAAATGGGAAAGTCTTATTTGAGTTCACTCTTTGCCACTGTACTAAATAACACAAGAGAAATCAGGAGTATTCAGTGAAAGGACGGGAATTTCTAAATTTTTGGAATGTTGGTCAATCGAAGCTCATCTTCCAAAAGGGTAATCCCTAGATCATTGCTTGAAAACTTGAAGAAAGGGGGAGTTAATCTATGAGTTCACTCCCATTGCAAAATTTCCAGTAAAGAATGAAGGCAAAGAAGAATTCTTGAAGACTTCCTTTGGTTGTATTCTCCATGATGATAACATAGCTGGAGTTACTACAGAATAACATGAATGATATGATTTTACAAATAGATAAACAATGATACCAACAGTCTTTTCAAAGACATGATTTTAGGAATCCACAAACATTTATTCTGAAAATGCTACCAGCGTTCAAAACACTCTGTAATATTTTAGAATGCATCTTTTGAAATCTCTTATTTATAAGCATCTTAGAGTCAACATTTGTACCTAATCAATTTTTACAATCTGTACAGCACCAACCTTGCAACCTCAGCAAAAATGAGCTGGATGAATGGATCAATTGATTAATTAATTGCCTTTTAAAGCCACAGAACATTGTTTTACATACCCTCAGTGGAGGCACATGCATATCCTTTGAGGGAAGATGAGATGCCCTACGTTAAATCAAAAATTATTTTTAAAAAATCATACCAAAATAAATCTAATCAACAATAGGTTATTTATCTGCAACATATGATTTTGTGCTAGATCATTTTAATTCCTGTTGCTCTGGAATTCTATTGGGAAAAATTACTTTTTCATGTACTCATCTCGATCTCTTAAAATTTATCCAATAATCAGTAAATTTTCTAAATACCAGAAGAGGTATCGTCGAAAAATCTTTGCACTGAGATCTTTTAAGAAGAAGTTCTTATTCTCCCAAGGCAGCTGCTTTGAAGTGGTCTTTCACAAAATTTTGACGTCTTTTGAAAGTCAGGCCATAACTTTATACGCTCATAACTCATACATCATAATATGCTGGATAGCGTCCTTTGACCTATAATCAAACCAATTGCTTAATAAAGCTATCCAGAAATAATCTAGAAATATGTATGTCTTTCAGACATTTGTTCAAGTAATATTTATGAAGTTTTTAGAGAAAGGGTACAGGCTAGTCATATTAGTATAAAATTAAAGAGCGATCTTAGAGAAGTTGTTCCTATAGAATTTATTAAGGAGATTTAAACTGAAAAACACTTGGAAACTGCCTGTGAATCACAGTGAGAGAGAATGACTTGCATAAAGCAATGCACTTGTTAGCTGCAGGGTAACAGTGATAGCTTTACTTATCGCTTTCTGTCCTCCAGCACGGGATGTTCAGGGTCTTAATTTGGGGCAAATAGCCTAACATCTGCTTTGGTATTTGATCAAAAAAATAACAACCACGAGTTCACTTCAAACAAATTTCTTCTTGCCCTGTGGAGAACAGACAAAAAGAGAAGACTTTAATCAAAGGATCCAGTAGTGAGGTAATAAAATTTGGAGAACAAGCACTGAAAGCACACAACTCAGAGTGCAAAGCCACATTTAAATTACTTTATAGGTAAGGAGTACACTACACCACCCTTAGTGTTGGCAAAATCCCTTTGTTCAGAAAAATGAGGGTTGTTTTGGGTTTGTATTTTAACTTTTAAGTAAGCCTTTATTTCCTTGTTTCACAAATAAAGCTGGCCGAATTTGGTTGCCAGAAAAATGAGTTTTCTACTCGATGCTTGGAAGTCTGTGTTTTTCACTGAATGTGGACTCTGTTTAGGCATCAGCCTCTGCTGAGTAGGACCTCAGCTTGTTCACCAACAATGGCAAGAAATTATGTGGTGGTAAATAATCTTACCTTCCAAGTAAAATATTTGAAATGGCTTTGCACGTAGA
The DNA here is from genome assembly GCF_002007445.2 of Ailuropoda melanoleuca. NCBI lineage: Eukaryota > Metazoa > Chordata > Mammalia > Carnivora > Ursidae > Ailuropoda > Ailuropoda melanoleuca. The sequence goes on along the minus strand of NC_048219.1, from coordinate 131,770,730 downwards.
GGTGAGTAATTTATCAGAAAATCTAAGCACAATAAAGGGGCTGTGAAATAGCCTTGTTAAAACTGAGGACCCCCTAGTTATGGGTGCTTATCTAGGGTCCAGGCGTGACTTGCTGCCAGAAGCACTTAACTCAGGATGCATGATGGACTCGGCTCTGGGAAAGTGAAGGCGGAAATATTTCACACTCTCTTTAGCTCACCCAAGTTACCCGCTCATCTAAAGCAGCTGTCTTCAACGTGTGCAATAAAAGGGGTGAAGATAACAGTCTTTGCTTAGCAGAGATATGCTTCCTGTTCGCCTGATTCTGCTATAACACTCTGCCCTCTGATTTTTTTTCAATGAAAATGAAATTTTAAGTCTCGGTCTAGAACAAAACCTTTTTCACAGCTCCTTACTAACCGGAGGTGGGAGAAGAATATGTTTTTACTCTAGCATCTTAAAATATTTTGTGACCCTGGTTCCATTTTAGCGGTGAAGACAACGTAGCCCTGGTTTTCGTCTTTCACCCTGAGGAGTGAGAGGGAGGCATTGTAAAGTGGCTGCTAGTAAGCAGGTATATCATCATTTTTCTAAGCAGGCAAAGCTTCATTCTGAAATGAAAGAATGGCTTGTCATGATGACCTAGGCTAATGAAATTCCAGCCACAAAATTACAAGCCAGAATTACTTTTCCCTGGGTCTCTTTTTCACTCAGTTCACTCACAATTTCATTTAGAGGCATTAGTCTCAATACCCCAAACTCCACCACAGCTGTCTTCCGATTAATGAAACTAACAAATGAATCATGTAGAGACAGTAGTTTCTCCTTACTCCATTTTTCATCTGGTGAAAGCCATCCGTTCTGTGCCAGAGTGATTCAGACTTAGTTTCCTGGGACCGCCGCAACGAACTACCACAAACACAGTGGCTTCAAACAACAGAAATTCACTCTGCCACCATCCTGGAGGCTGTAAGTCCAAAGTCAAGGTGTCAGCAGGGTCCTGCTCCCTCTGAAGCCTCCAGGGAAGAGCTCTCTCTCTCATTCCTTCCAGCTACTAGGGGCTTTTGGCGGTCCTCGGGCTTCTTTGGCTCACAGTTGCATCTCTCCAATGTCTGCTTCACCATCACGTAGCCTTCTTTCCCGTGTTCCCTGGGTCTAGTGATAGCCTCTCTTCTGATGAGAACACCAGCTGGATTGGATTCAGGGCCCACCCTAATCCAATTCGATCACATCTCAATTCTTACCTTGATTATATCTGCAAATAGGGTCATTATCTTCCTCCCTTCAGGTGGCTAAAACAAAGTGCCATAGCCCGAGTGGCTTAGAGAAAAAAGAAGTTGATTTCTCACACTTCTGGAGGCTGGGAGTCTTAGCTCAGGGTGCCAGCCTGGTTGGGTTCTGGTGAGAGCTCTCTTCTGGGTTGCAGACCAACTTCTTGTATCCTCGCATGGTAGAGAATGGAGCAAGGGAAGCAAGCTCTCTGGTGATTCTTATAAGAGCATCAATCCTGTTCATGGGGGCTCTACCCATGTGATGTCATCTCATCCTAGTCACCTGCCAAAGCTCCCACCTCCTAATACCATCCTAGTGGGGGTTAGGGTTTCAAAATATGAATTTTGGGGGAGATAGAAACGTTCAGTCCATAATAGTCACCATTGGAAGTTCTGGGTTCAAATGGGAATTTTGGAGAATGCTATTCAGACCACTACAGACACCGTACCCAAATAAGTTACATTTTAATATCATGCAATCATAACTATTATTTTTTATCAAAAAGCATCAATTATCAGATCACACATGGAGCCATCACTAAAAAAGCCTACAGCAACTAAAAGATACTGGTAGTTTGGTTGTTGTCCCTTGGTCAGTTCTGAAGGAGTGGAACAACTTGTTGTTGTGGGGAAGCACTTCTGGTTAGAAGCACCTGGTTTGGGATTATCTGTGGGAATCTCTACTGGGCATGATGCTGAGCGGCTCTGTCCTCATGTAGCCATTTTACCACTTTGCCTTTCTTTTACAACCCAAAGACAGCAAAGCCAACAAATATAAGATAAGACTATTTTTTGTTTTTTTTTTTCAGTTGAAAGGAACGTTTTGGGTTTTTTTATTATAATAATAATATTATGTCCAGTTAATGGCTACTTTTTTTTTTTAATGGAGAAACTACTAGCTAAAATTTGGTATGAGAACATTTGTAGGGTTTTAGTTGTGTATACCATTCTGGATATAGAGGTGGGGCTGGAAATAGAGGTTTCCAGGGCACAGGAAAGCTGAGTGTCAGAGACTCCTTGGGTCATTCAGCAGTTCCCAGCAAGTGGCCAGTGGGGGCCCTGGGAAGAGGTCAGAGATAGGCAACGAGGCCTGCTTTGCTCCCTGAACTCAAGGAGTAACCTCCCACTTGCTTGTCCTGGGTAACATTTTTCCCTCAAGTCTAGAAGTTCTAGAAGTTTCTTTCCACCATGAAAAACCATGGCTAGAAGGCCATGATATTTTCATCTTTAAAATGTCTTCATTGAATCACTGGCATTAGGTGCTTGGCATCAGACAAATAAAAAATCAAAAGAACCATCAGCCTTCATGAGTCACACTTTGGTCAAATACCACATTTTGAAGTCTGACTTGGCTAAATACCAACACTCACCCGTGATTCTTTTCCCTCTATTTCAAACCACATTATTTCCAAGCATAGACAGTCAATCGAATTAAACATTATAAACACAGGGGTATGTAGCAGCAATTAAGCAGCAGTTGGAATGTGCAAATGCCTGTTGGAATCACTAGAAAAGCTGTCTAGAGGAAAGAATGGAATTTCAGATGTGAGTGATGGAAGGCAGGGGAGGCAAGGCATTCTGGTTCCTATCATCTTAACTACCCACTGCTTAAAAAAAAAAAAAATCTATAGTTTTAGTTTGGTTTGTCTTTGAACATAACCTCTGTTCATTTCTTTCAGTTCTTTGTTTCAACACCAGTTTTCAGCTATGATGCCATTTCATACTACAAAATATTTAGCGACAAGGATGGCTACAAACATATTCACTATATCAAAGACACTGTGGTATGTTCCTTCCAAGATTTATCTCCTCAAAGATCATTCACTTGAGGTTGCTCAAATAACGCTCAGCTTCACACAACATAATGTTTGTCTTTTTATAGGAAAATGCTATTCAAATTACAAGTGGCAAGTGGGAGGCCATAAATATATTCAGAGTAACACAGGATTCACTGTAAGTATTGCATGAAGCATGATGCACCATTCAGGTTTTAATTGGCACTGATGGACACACAAGTGATACTGTGCCACCTCTTCGTTAAGAGCGTTTTTGGTGACTTACTCTATAGGTTAGTTCAGATAGCTGTAGTTTCATTGAGATTGCACATTCTTTAAGAGCTAGTTAACATGATTTCTTTCAGGAAAGCATATTTAGTAAGTGGTCATGTCTCTTGATACTTGGTAGATAATTAACTAAAAGTATAAAATTTTTAAAATAGCAACTACTTCTAAACACAAATTTTACACTTCAGCACTCAAAGAAAGGAGCAAGCTTCCAAAGTCCATGAAGGGCAGCCCATAGATACAGACATTTGTGTGTGTGTGTGTGTGTGTGTGTGTGTGTGTGTGAGAGAGATTCACTGTTATATAAATTTAAGATCATTATCTATAACAGCTATCATTTTGTGAGCAATTACTTCCTACCACATACTGTGAAGTAGAAACAGAGGTAGGGGAAACCCAAAGGCAGGAGACCCAGCCATGGTCCTAATCGAGGCCTACAATGATGGGGACCTGAACTAGAACAGTGAAATACGGACTCTGGGAGGGAAAAGCTATACCTCCTTTTTCTTGTGTCCTTAGCACTTGGCATAGTGCCTGACACAGCCCTGGAATTCAGTAAATATTTGTTAAATGAATGAGAGGACGGGTACATGACCTTAAGGACAGATAGAGGACAAACAAGACAGCTGACTCCGTGACAGTGAAGGGAAAGGGGAAGGAAAGACCAAGTGGACTCAGGTGCCAGGATTAGATGAAGGCCACCGTGAAGCCTCTGATGGAACAGGAAACCTGCGGGGGGCTGCTTGGAAAAGATACAGAGTAGTTTATTCACTGGTAGTTTGAGACAATGTGGGGAAGGCAAGTGCAGGTGACTGTCCCCATGGTCAGAGTCACGTGAAGTTAGTCAAGGCACGTGGAAGGACGCCGGTTTAGAAGAACAGTCAATCCTAGGAGTGATTTGCACTCTCTTACCTTTTCTTTCTACTTGGGGATAACGAAGTGTTTATGGCAGTGAAGACATAGACCCACCTGGGCCACTGAACAGTCCTAAGAATTATAAATGGGTAACCGAACCTGACTTTCTACACTCCATTATGCTCTTCCAAAAAGAAAAAACAAAAAACAAAACAGTTACTTCGTGATATTCAGACGAACTCACAGAGGAGTGAAAATCATGCCACTAAATTGGATTTCCCACTTCATGGCTATATTAAGACAGGTTAGAACTGGGACCCAGATACTTAAGTAATGAGTATGTTCTCTTGTGACTTCTTTTGCATCTGGGTAAATTAACATGGCCCTTCAGAGTGCGGAAGCGTTTCTGGATTTATAACAACAAATTCACTTATTGTCAGAGCTTCTGTAAAATAAATTCAAAATGTCTTCGGAATCATGGACAGAATTAATATAGCATAGAGAAATCAGTAAACTGTCATGGGTAAGGAAGGGGGTGATATTAATCAATATCCTACCTTATTTTGTGTAACTCATAACCAATGAATCAATATACCTCTAATAAAAAAAGGAATATTCAGCATAATATAATCTTTCTCCTATGATTTAAAAGTCAGAGTAAGTACATAAAATTCAGAGTTATAAACAGCAATGATTTATCTATGTAAGTGCCAATTAATATAGTTTCATTAGGTGAACATTGGACTATATTGTTTATTCTATTAGTATTAGTACTAACAATTCTATCGCCATTTAGTTATCAATACTTATTTAATAACTTCTGAATCTATTTTCAGGTTTTATTCTAGCAATGAATTTGAAGGCTACCCTGGAAGAAGAAATATCTATAGGTAATTTATGTCAATATATTCTAATATTTTTATACATTAATATTTGAATGAAAATCTGTCAGAGGCCTTTAGATTTATAGAATATTTTTAGAGTCTGAAATGTAATAAAATTATTACATTTATATATATATGTATATATATGCATTTCATATAATAAAAATTATATATGAATCAAGGTAAAACATTCAGAGAATATTGTACACTGCATCAGTAAAAAATATACACTTCCCTGGGGCCCCTGGGTGGCTCAGCTGGTTAAGCACCCAACTCTTGGTTTTGGCTCAGGTCAGGATCTCAGGGTTGTGAGATCAAGCCCTGCCTCCGGCTTCAGGCTCAACAGGGAGTCTGCTTGAGTTTCTCTCTCTCACCCTCTCTCTCTGCCCCTCCTCCTGCACACATACTTTCTCTCTCTCTCTCTCTCTCTAAAAGTAAATAAATAAATCTTAAAAAAAATACGTACACCCCCCCCAAATATTAGCTAACTGAAAATGTTTTCAGAAAAAAAGTCAAGAAATTCTAATGCAGATATAAACTTGATACTAAATACTTCAACTAAATTTAGAGGTAATTGAGGACATTTATCCATTTAGCAGCCACTTATTAAGTCCCTACTGTATACCAGGCATTGTGGTTATTCCCATATCATGTGATTTCTTTTAATATTTTAATATCTATTAATATCTTAAATTAGTGTTTAAAATGGTCGAGTTGTCCCCTTGGTGATTGGAATGGTGCCCTCAACAGCCTTCACTGGATATGGAAGTAAAAATCATGGTCACCATGGGCTGGTAGTCTGCTATATGTCCTGCACATTTTTATCTACTTTACATATGTAATTTCATTTAATCCCCACAATTTCAGGAGGCAGGTGTTATATTTAGAGCCAGAATTTTGTACCTGGGCATGCCTATCTAACCCCCTTACTATTAACTGCTTACCTAACATTTCCAAGATGACACCAAAATGTGAACATGAATGTGAACTGTAACCAAGGAAATAAGGGATTTTCCCTCTGCTGCTCCCTCCTGGATCGTGACTTTTATCTATTGGAGAGACTCCCTCTGTGGTGTTAGCGATATCTCGGGCTCCCCTCTACCAGGCCCTCGGCAAGGTCAGGGGCAGCAGCAGAAGGAACAGGGCAGCAGCAGAAGGAACAGAGCAGCAGCAAATTATTTTACCAGCCACAACAGACTTTGACCCTGACCCTATCCTGCATCATACCATCTAGTCTGCCCCAAATGAGAATCTGATCCTGAGGGTTTGGGGTCAGGTCTGGGAGTCTGTATGTTAAAGCCAGCCACCCCATTCAGGAGCCATGCAGAAGGCTCTGGTGTGGAGAGGGTAGGTCCGACGTGGTAGGTACAGGTTGGCTTGTGTAGGAATGTGGTGGGGGGGGAGCATTCCCAGGAAGAACTTCTTTGACCCTAAACCTCCTTCAGAAAGGAATGAAAGGCACAGGAGACACTTAAAAACTATGGTTTTTATTTCCACTTTGCTTATGACTGATTTCCCCTTCCAGATATATGATAAGAACAGCGACCCCTTTCCTGGTGAGACTGCCAGACTCCCCTTGCATGTTTTGCATAGGAGTACAAAAAGAGAGATGGGAAGATGAAGAACCATGCATTGCCAAGCACTCTGTAAGATGTAAGGGATGAATGGCTATGGGAAGTGGTCACCTCACTCCCATTCAAGGTGTTAGATATTTCTCCCACCCCAGAGAAACCGAAGGGCTTCTCTCTCAAGGCTTGTGCCTCTTTAGGCAAAGATGATTGAAAATCAGGCTACATCAAAATACTGTAATTCCCCTTCACTTTAAATGATATTGGCAAGAGAAAAATAGAGTGGGTTTGATGTCAATATGTAAATTAGTCATTTTACATGGAGTAGTACATTTTGATAAATACAATCTCAAAATTTCAGCTTAGTTTTATTTTCATTTTCCTCTAGAATTAGCATTGGAAGCTATCCTCCAAGCAAAAAGTGCATTACTTGCCATCTAAGGAAAGAAAGGTGCCAATATTACACAGCAAGTTTCAGTGACTACGCCAAGTACTATGCACTTGTCTGCTATGGTAGGTAATGGACCCGACACGAGCTCAGCCACCCCACTGCCAATGTTGTCGTCCTCATCACCACCGTCCTCTGATCAGTCCTAAACCACAGGCTATTGAGCACTTGTTATCTATGGGGATCTTACCTATGTTATCTAATCTAACGCTTCTGGGGCAAAAAATGAAAGGAAGATAGGAGAGCATTTGTATCCCGATATTTTGCAGTTGAGGAACTAGGAAAACTTGCAGAAGGTCCACACTGCCGGTAAAGCGGCAGGGCCAGGGTGGAAGCAGGGATGTGTTGACGGTAAATCCTGAGCTCTTACCGACTGTGTGCAGCAGCAGTGAGATGTTGACGTTGTATGCAAACACCATCTACCCGCTATGACAGCAAGACTCCAGCAGTTATTGCAGAAAGCAGCATTCTTTGTTAAAATGGTTGCTGGACTTTGGCCCCATTTGCCTGGAGAAATGTCAAACTCTGCCAGCCAGGGGAAAGAATAATGTCCCAGAAAGCTAACTTCTTCCCTTGGAGGCCAATATTTCTTTGAACTCTATAGTTTCAGTGAGGATAGAAAGTCAACCTTTGTCACCTCGCATGTCTTTCCTAAATTTGGGAAACATAATATAAGTAATTCATTCAAATATTAAAAAGTCATAGGGAATAAAACATACCAAATACTTCCTGGTTTTTTAGGCTGTGTGTGCATTTAGTTAATAATTTCTATCCAAATAATTTTATTTTATGCATAACAGCTTATCTATATCTTGAACATATGACAAGCCATGAAACAGGTTAGGTTAGGCATCAGTAGATCAATGAAATATGTTGGGGTCTTGGTAGGCATCATGGAGATTTGGAAAATGGACTTGAGAAATATCTACTTTAACATTCTCTATCCCAGCCCCGTAATTAATCCCTGAGTTTCCCTGGTGAGGAACAGCAAACAGGGAATGTTATTACAAAATACATGCCACTCCACTGTTTCTGGTATCGACTCCCAGTGGAAGGCAACTCAGAGAACAAATGGAATCTTCTGCTGATGGAGATCCCTGACCAGTTGCAGAAGACCCCAGGTTCTTTCCTTCCCAGAAGGAAGGCTGCCCTGTCATGCCACTTTCCTCATCCCAATCCCCTGGCCCCAGAACCTGAGCCCTAGCTCAACTGACTGCAGACATGAATAAACATTTTAACCCAAATGCTCCCTTCAAGATGGCACAGGATGTCAGTTTGATACAATACTTTCACAAAATGTTGAGTCAGTGACATCTTTGAAAAGCCAAGAGATTGTCATTTATGACTGTATGTGCTGATCATGGTTATGGCACTTAAAGATGCATATTAAATGTCCTTCTCAAATTATATGCAGAATTTTCAACCCAAGCTATGTATTTGTGCAACATGTATTGAAAGCTTACATGCCAGGCATGTAGTATCATTGAATCAACTATACTGAGTCATCTGTTTGTCTTTCTCTCCTGAAGGCAGAGACTGCTTTCTTTTCATCTTTACATTCATAAGGCCAAGAAAAATGTCTACTGCATAATAATTATGCATAACACATAATTGTTGAATGAACATTTGTGGTAAAGAAGATCAAAACACTATTGCCTTTTGCAAAGCCTTACAAAAGACTTGTTCATATGCTGACATATTTACCCATAGAGACCTCAGTGATCCTACGCTTGCATACATTCATTTATAATTATATGCATTCTGCATTTGTGCAATGCCTCAACCCTTTTAGAAAGCACTCTACCACTTTTTATATCACTTTGTCTTCCTAATATTTGCTTGAGTCTGAGTGCCCACTGAAAAGATAAGGAAGCAAAGACTAAGCTCTCCTCAAAAGTTGGTGGAAGAGTCCTTTCTAGAACTTGAATCGCCTGACTTTTCCACACTCACTCTTGCTCGGCAGTATGGTAATTTCCCATTTAGCAAAAAATATACTGTGTGGGAAGCATCACATCGTCTGGTGTTTTTGAAGCTCCAGTAAAATGAGTCACTGAGCCATCATAAGAAAAACCTTGAAATCTTTCCCTTTAGGACTAAGAGTAAAGCCTCATTATGTAACTTCAAACTCTCCAAGAGATGGTGAGTAAATCCCAGATAATAGGATTAAATAGGTAAAAATCCTCTTCCTGACGCTGATGGAACAGAAGTCATGCCAAGGAGGGACTCCAGACAATTGATGCTTTTATGCCCCTGCGACCACATGCTCGGGCCATTTGTATCCAGGGCGGCCAGTCATTAGCCTGCCTCAGAATTTGGCCGGAGAAGATCTGCTAGCTGTCACTACTGGAGCTGCATACCACGGGAGTTCCGTAGGGTGGACGCTGGTTGGCTAAAGTCAGTTAATTCAGATTCGTGCTTCATTTCCTTACATTCTGACCCAAAACATAATATGTGTTTGTCCCTTCTAATAACTTTGAAGAAAAGCTGGTCAAAATGAAAATCTCTGAAATCAAATTCTATAAAATTTTGAAACTCCACACAATAAAGAACTATTTTTTGAGAGAGCCTAATAAATAAATGAATCTCCTCGCTCCCAAGTTAGCCTGAGGGGTCAGGAAGGAAATTAAAATATTGGCTTTATTACCTCTAAAGTTTACTCAGAATTACAATTACAAAATATGGGTATGACTAGACAGCCACTGGCTGCCCCCGCAGGCCCCAGCATGGTTGCGCTTAGAGCACTGAGGATCCATTCAAGCGCAGGCAGAAAGATGCCAGGAACAGAGCAGAAGAAGGGGTTACTTATATCCAGGTCTTCTGAGAACTCATCAAATAGGTTACCCCCTCGTCAGCTTGCTTGGGCTCCAGGGTGCTACTCAAATGATGGTCCACAAGGAAGGAAGAAGTGCAAATGAACCTCTACCCCTAACCTCCATGTTGTGTCTTTTAGCCCATCGACTGCCGGAGCAAATTAATCCTGTAAAGGTGTATTTCCAGGGGCTCTTGGGTGACTCAGTCAGTTAAGCGTCCCACTCTTGATCTCAGCTCAGGTCTTGATCTCAGGGTGGTGATTTCAAGTCCATGTTGGGCTCCACGCTGGGTGTGGAGCCTACTTAAAAAAGATTTTTTTTTAAAGATTTTATTTGACAGAGATAGAGACAGCCAGTGAGAGAGGGAACACAAGCAGGGGGAGTGGGAGAGGAAGAAGCAGGCTCATAGCACAGGAGCCTGATGTGGGGCTCGATCCCATAACGCCGGGATCACACCCTGAGCCGAAGGCAGATGCTTAACCGCTGTGCCACCCAGGCGCCCCTAAAAAAGATTTTAAAAATTTTTTAGAAGTATATTTCCAGGTATTATTTTATCCTATAGTTCAAGTAAGTAAGAGATAATTAGTGTTTAATTACTTGTAGACGTTGTTAAAATGGCCAGTTTCTGCACAGAGAACCTGAGTTCCATGCTGTAATATGTAGTGGACACTGGTGTGCCACCCAGAACCCCCCACGTCAGGACCAAATCCTTCATTTCGCCAGCTGCTGACAGTGCTGGTGGCCGCTGACAGCTCACAGCTGAGCGCCTACCCTGGGAATCGCGCTCGTCCCATGCCACATCCAATGACCGTTCTAATCTGGGGTATTAATGCAGGCCCTGTTTGTACCTAGAGGCCCTTCTGCAGACCATTCAGCTCCAGAACTCCCTGTGGGGTCAGCTGAGGTTTGTGTTTTGACTGCACTAAAGCCCACCTTCCCTCACCACCCCATCCTTCCACTCCCAGAAGCGGGCATCCTAATACAACCCCCAGAAAAACCTCTGGCCCACAAAACTTCTGGGTCTGTTTCCCAGGGAATGTCACCTGCCACAGCATACAGGTAATAGATCCTATATATATTTATTTCTGCATTTATTAATTACATGGGGGAAGAAAAGATGCTGGGTTCCACCCACCAAAATAAACCAAACATTGACCCAAGAAGCCAGACTGAAAGTATCATCTGGATGCTGGTGAAGGTTATTGGATAATAAAGACACAGCCAACGCTGGCCCCTACAACATGATGTCTTCTCAGGAGGCCATTGACCATAGCAGAGCCTGGGGGCCGTTTGTGTAGTTAGAGCTGGACTATTCAGGATCACTCCTGGAAAAGTGCACAGGCCACTCTTCTCTCACATCTGTTCTTTGGTTGGGCTCTGATCTCATGCATTGTTTAAATGTAACTTAAAACGTGGTATTTGCTTCTCCGTAGGAAAAAGGAGCTGTAGAATTCAGATTTACTTGAGCTTGACACTAATTGCAAATACGACCAGTTTCTTATTGGAAACTCAGTGTTGTTTTAAAGCTAAAGCCTGTTTTTGTTTTCATCCTGTGCACAGGCCCAGGCCTCCCCATTTCCACCCTCCATGATGGCCACACTGATCAAGGTACGCTCACTTGTATGCGCTGTCTGCAGAAATCCTGAACTCCGGGTGACGTTACACTAGACACAGCAAGACAGTTTCCCCACACCAACAAGGGGAACTTTGATGGACTCCTGTGGTCATTGAACTTACTGTCACATAGACTTGGATATTCTTTGAGTCAAAGCTGATTCTCTGTAATTTAGTAATGATTTGCAGTAAGAACCTGGCATAACACAGATGAGTTAGATCTCAGGGCTTCATGCTGCCTTCCCCAGTCAGCCTTATGGAAGAGGCAGAAGCTTAGCATTGGAAGGAAACTTAGGGTATTTAGCACAACCTCCCTCCAAAACAAGAATTCCTGCTTTTTTTTGCAACATCCCAAACTAGAGACAAATTCCAGATCTAAGTCCAGTTCAAAGCAGAGGGTGACGATCACACTGGCTTTTTTGTCTTAACAGCTACATCACACTGTTGCTACGAATGAAATCCCTGAAATTTAGAGGCTTTTCCCATTTTCAACTATTATCAAGACAGACCTCCTCCATCCCATATCTGTGATATTGGTTCAAAATAGTTCAATAGATCAAAGATGACCGTCTTTGCTCTTGGCAGAGCGATCCAAGTGTGTGATTGCCCCCATACTCTCCCTGCAGCTTCCCTGTTGTCTTTTGATTTACTATTGAACAACCTTAGGGGTTGAAGTTGATGGAGACGAGGGACAATGAGGGACTTCGGGAATCGTGCCCGTGACCCTCCTTGGACAGCTTTGGTGACAAGTCAGGAGACTGCTCCGGGACTAGTTCGACTGCGAGCTCAATAGCTCAAGTAAAATAGGTGAAAATAAGGTAATGAGGAAAAACAGAGTCAGTTCAGAAGCTCTGGACAGGACAGGCATTGTAATACAAGAACTGTGAATTTAGCGTCATTTTGAAGTTGCGTTTTTGTTTTTGGTTTTTTTTTTTTTTTGGAAAACCTTTAAGAATAAAAGATTGTATTTCTCAGTATGGCTCATCTCAACCTTGAGTAAGAGACACTTTAAAGCAATACTACATTCAAACCTGTAAGATTTTGTTTTAATGGAAATTCCCATAAATGTATGATTCCCATTTTATCATGACTGTTAAAGGTCAGCCTCTCTTTTTTCAGAGCATGAATTTCCACTTTCTTATTATCCTTCTCCTATTCCTGCCAGATACCAATTTCGGTACTGCATGCAAAAGTGTTATTACTTCACCCAATACTTACAAAATAGGTGCAGTGCTCATGTCACTCTCATTTCTCATATGTATTTATATGTTTTCTAACCCTCGAATAGAATGCGATTTTTTTAGAACACAGTTCTGCAAATTCGCCTCGTGATGAAATTCTTCAGAGATATTTATTATGAATACAGATGCTCAGGCCCTCCCCAGAAATTCCAGCTCAGTGGATCTTAGATTGGGCTAAGGAATACGAATCTTTAATAAATTCCCAGATAAGCTGCCTTTTAGATCCGATGCTGGGTCTTCTATTTATTTGTAGGAGGTTTTTTCCCACCCATTTTTCATTTCGTTTGGTGCCAGAAATCTTTATTCAGCAGATATTAATCAAGCACCTATCAAGTTAAGCCAAACACTGTGCTGGATACTAGATCCTTAAAATGAACAGATACTGGGTTAGGTATATTCCATGTCTCAAGGAGATTATAGATCAATGGGGAATGCAAACATGTGAGTGGGTAATACAGTGGGATAAACGATCAGGATGGGGGAAATAGAGCAGGAAAGCACATAAGCAGGGGACTGTATGTGGGGATGGGGGTTAGGAAATGTCTCCTAATGATAGATACATCATACTGGAAACTCACAAATAGAAAGGAGGGATTAATGCTGCTTGGATGTCTGGCTTGGTCAAGTGGACTGATATTGATGCTTTTTACTGAAAGAGGGATTCACAGCCGAAAGAACGTTTTTAGGGAGATGATGAATTTTGTTTGTAATGTTGAGCTTGAGGTGCCAATGGGATATCCAAGTAGAGCTATCCCAGAGTGACAAGTTTTGGATCTGGACATTGGATTGAAGCTGAGGGACAAGAAGTCATTAATTTATGAAATCCATGGTTACTAAGGCCATGGAAGTGGATAAGACCACAGAGTAGGAATAAAACTGTGCAGAATACCAACATGAGAAATGCAAAGAGAAACATGAACTTATGGAGGAGACAGAGAGGGGAACAGAAGGAGAATAACCTTGAAAGTATGGTATCATAGGATGCAGGGAGGAGACGATCTCAGGAAAGAGGGAGGGCTCTTCTGTGTCAAGCATTATAGACAGTGAACTGAATCACTGTCCATAATCAATGAATTTAGCAAGAAGGAGATTACCATTGGCTTGGTCAGACCAGTTTCAGAGAAACTGAGGTGGGATCCAGATTGAAGCAAATTTAGGCTTGATAGGCTTGATAGGACATAAATAAAAAGACAATATTTTCAATAGGTCTGCCTGAGGAGAGAAGGAAAGAAGAGGGATGATGGCTGGAAACAGTTGATAGAGGTTTAATATTGCTTTGGAAAGATAATAAACATTTGAGCATGGTTAAATGCTGATGGAAGAAATTAGGAGACCAGACGGGGTCAAAGACATAAAGGAGGGAGGTGCCCAAAAAAGCTGGGGAAAAATGGAGTCCAGAGACAGGTGGAGATTCCGCTCTGCATTGTGCTGAGCGAGAATGAAGAAAGTACTAATGTAATGGTATGAAAGTGTGCAAACATTGCAGAAAACAGTGCAATGGCTTCCTTTTATCGACAAAGTGGGGTAAGGTCATTTGAAAATAACATAGGACCCAAAGCAGGTGCTTTAGAAACCCAGAAGAGTTGGCATCCGACATAGACATCCCAACGGACGCTTAGTTGCTTCAGGCACAGCAGGTGCTCGTTACAATTACCCAACTGATGGAACGACCTCATTGATCAGCTTTTCCACAAATCCTTTACATAATTTAATGAGTGAGCAACATAGAGTAGCTAATATAATTAAAACAAAAAATTCTTACATGATCCATCACTCTTCTTTTTGCATTTCATCGTAATGAAGAGTCCACCAATAAATAGAGAGCACATACCACATGCATATCGTTTACTAGGTACTAAGGATGTTAGGTACTGAGTATATAATGATGAGTGAAGTAAGGTGAAAGGTGCTCTGGGCGGTAGCACCCCCTCCATGTTATAGGCTTTTAAGGCAAAGCCACACAGAGAAGCCCCCACCACCGACAGTCCTATGAAATCTCATTTTGCTCCAAGGGGTGGGAAAATTGTCAGGTGACCATATGTACAAACGCTTCTCTGGTCTATAGAGCATTAACAAGCTTATAAATTAACTTCAGCATTTCAGTAAGCCATGAATCAGGAAAGTTCAATAGCTAAGAAAAGAATGGAGGAATCAAAGTCTAACCAACTTGGCAAGACTTGTATATAGTCTCCGACTTCTGGTACCTCTTGGTAAAATGATAAAAGTAAATAAGTAAATAATAAATATAATAATACGTAAAATATGAAAATACATAAATAAGCAATTCTAATGCAGTCACTCTGTGACTTGCTCCGCACAGGATTCCCTTTATCCATAATAGCTCCACATACAGAACCCACACAAGGAGAACGAAAAACTGGCTCCATTGTACTTAGAATTGTATATTTGGTGGGGGTTTTTTGTTCTGTTTTTTGGGGGGTTTTTTGGCTTTAACTTTTAAGATGCCACAAGTATCTCTTTCCTGATGGATTATCCAAAGTTAAAATGAAATTTATTATGTATCTTATACAACTCATACCAAAACATCTATACTTGTTCTAAGATTAAATATAACATGTTGGAACAAAATGCCATGAGTATATGAAAACTGAGAGTTATAAGGGAAGTGGTTTGGCAAACTTACTGTAGTTACAAGTACTCCTCCAGTTCCCTATCTTCAAGGACCACTTTTAAAAAGGCACAAAAACAAGAAGTTCGCAGGATGTCTTTTGTAAAAACTGCCATATCTCAGAAGTCATCCAGACCTTCTTTTAAGAAAAATAAATCGACAAACTCCACATGGTATATGAAAACCTAACTTTTCTCTAGAAGATAACTAGTATCAATTCTAGTTCAAAATAAAACATGCAAAAAACCCTCAATTGCTAGAAACCCATTTGCATATACCACCAAACTACAGCATCAGGAGATCAATGGATTGTTCAGTTTCAAAGATTAAAGTGTGAAACATAATTAAGCTCAAATATAAGCAGCAGTTTTTTTGAAGATCCTTTAAGGTGAAAAACAGAAAGAGATCATAGCGTGTATATATTGTTATTTTACTAAAAAGATGTATAACCACCTTGACAAAAATGATCTGAAGGGATACGATGTGCAATAATTCAATTACAGAAAAAGGAAGAATATCCTATATTAATTAAGTACAGCAAGAAAAGATTTAAAAAGAATTATATGTTGGGGTGCCTGGGTGGTTCAGTCGGTTCAGTGTCTGACTTGATTTCGGCTCAGGTCGTGATCTCAGGGTTGTGAGATGGAGCCCCGTGTCTGGCTCCATGCTGGACATAGAGTCTGCTTAAGATTCTCTCTCTCCCTCTGCTTCTGACCCCTCCCCCCTTCTCTCTCCTCTCTCTCTCTCTCTCTCTATATATATATGTATATGTATATATAAATCACAGAAAGAGTATTTAACTTTACACATTGAAAATTTAAAAAGAAATTTTGTGACTACATAATTATTTTTTAAAGATTTATTTATTTATTTGAGAGAGAGAGTATGTGTGTGTGAGCAGGGGTGGGGTGGGAGAGGTAGAGGGAGAGGGAGAGAGAGAATCCAAGCAAACTCCCCGCTGAGCATGCCCTGAGGTCATGACCTGAGCCAAAATCAAGAGTTGAATGCTTAACTGACTGAACTCTCCAGGCACCCCTATTTTAATTTGATGTTTCAGCAATATAGAGTTTATTTCTATGTTTGTTTGTTTGTTTGTTTGTTTTCTTAATAGACGGTAAAAAAAACTCACCTACGCAGGTCATAGCTTCTTGTTAGAAAAGTTGAAGATCGGAAAATATGGTGAATAAACACTGTTACCTCTATGATTCCGCTCAAAAATGTGTTTTGATGCCATAAAGATCAGTTCAGGAGGCAATGATTAATATCCTCATAAATTCATAACTGCTTTAAAGGCTGAGTTAAAAATATGCTTGTCAATAAAACTTCTTAGACAGTTCCTTATACAGTTTCAGTTTCATCTACGTTAAAACCAAAAGAATTTTAAGAAAGGAATTTTCTTATGGAACGCTATTAAATGAAAATGAACATTTTATTTTTTTTAAGAAATTAGAATCCTGGAAGAAAACAAAGAATTGGAAAATGCTTTGAAAAATATCCAGCTACCTAAAGAGGAAATTGAGAAACTTGAAGTGGATGACATTAGTAAGATCTTTTAAAAACTTCTTATTTACAAATATGAAGCTGAATACTTATCTTGCTTTTTTTAAAAAAAAGCATAGGGTATAGGGTAAATATTATAGTCCAAACCCTATAATATCAAAGGTCTTAAGTAAAACAATCTTACTGTAACAATAGAGTGTCACAAAAGATCTTTAATACATTTGTAAATAGAGTTGATCTTATACTTTTCTGTAGCTCCGTTTCAACACTGATATTTTTTTAAAAGTAGTTTATCTAATTTTAATTTTAGAATGTGTGCTTCTAGAAAAACAATAACTCAAGATTTCTAGTAATTTATAAATTTGGCAAAAATATGTAATGAAAATCAAGTTAAAATATATTCCTGATTTTTTACAATTAACTAGTTATGAATTGATTTTGTGTTATCTTGTTATTAAAGAAAATAAATAATGCTATGAATATAGTGGAATGAAGATTTTTCTTTTTTTTCCCCCCAAGCTTTATGGTACAAGATGATTCTTCCTCCTCAATTTGACAGATCAAAGAAGTATCCCTTGCTAATTCAAGTGTATGTAATATTTTCTTTGGTGTAAAAACTATTTACTGAAAATATGTTGAATTAAATACACATTTATGAGATAGAATGAACCATTCTCCTTGGTAACAGTTCCTATTGATGCTGTTTTTATATATTCCTCAACTAATCAGAGTAAATAAAATATGGCTATTTAAAATAGATTGAGGAAGTTTGGGGATTTTAGATGGACTGGTTTGCATTCACTGTCTTGAATTTCCTTTGTATGGCAAATTGCCGAATGTGTCAGAATACCTTTGAGATAGAGAAATTGCAGCCAAAAAATATTGTAAATCATCTTAATGTCTTATGTAAGTGAGTTAGAAATGAAATAAGGGAATGGAATACATTTAGTGGAATCACACCCAAAATCAGTGCTGACCTACACACAATTTGCTTAAAACACCATGCATTTTTTTTAGTATATCTTATGCCTGCTTTTAGCAAGTGGCAGGTGGCAGAAATGACGAAAAACCCACACATATTCCTTGAAATGCCAACCCTAGATGTATCCGTTTTGGGGAATAGGAGAGGCTGTGTCCCAAAACAACTTCCTTGTAGCAAACCTCTGGGAAAAGCCTGGTCCTCTCTTGATTTTGCGCCAGTTCTAATGCCACTGTTATTGAAATTTTATCATACAAATGTACTGGGAAATACTAAAGGCAATTCTTAGCCAAGATGTGAAGTTGAGTTTTACAAAGGAATCCAAGATTCTTTTTTTTTTTTTTTCTTTTAGGTACGGTGGTCCCTGCAGTCAGAGCGTAAGGTCTGTATTCGCTATTAATTGGATTTCTTATCTTGCAAGTAAGGAAGGGATAGTCATTGCCTTGGTGGATGGCCGAGGAACAGCTTTCCAAGGTGACAAACTCCTGTATGCAGTATATCGAAAGCTGGGTGTTTATGAAGTTGAGGACCAGATCACAGCTGTCAGGTGAGCACCTTCTCATTCAAACAGAAATTGATGTGCAACAAGTCATGTGCAATCACTGTTGGGTTTCTCCATCTTTAATGGTTTAATTCTTTTTGTCTGTTTTCCTAACTTCATCTAAAGTTACCATTAATCTTAAAGAGATATTTTTGCCCAATATGAGAAAAAAAATTACTGATGGAAAGAGCTAATCAATGTGTAGAAACATGACTTATAGTGATAAATGACAAATAACTCTCTTTTGATGTTTCAGTCATTCTGATATCCTATCATTTATTCACATGGTTCACACACAAAAAATTGTACAACTCTAGGGACGGTCTGTAGGCATCTGAATTTGCTCAAGCATTGTGGATTCTAGCTCATAAATTTAGAAATGCCTCAAGATTTCATCAACACTATATCCTTACAGATACTAGGCATTCTTTTGTAATTAAGCTAGCTGTGAAATTCGGCTGTGTTAGCATGAAAGTGTTTTCCTGTTTTCATTTGACAAAAAAATTCATTTTCTGTAATACAAATTATATTATGAAAGCATTTATAAGGAAAACAGACTCATAATCTGAGTTCTCCCCAACTACATTCTCAACCATAATCTGTGTCTCCATCATCTTTTCTGAAACAAAAAGAATATAGTCACCAAAATCGTTTATTTAGAAACACTGTGCAGGATTCTTCTGGATATTTCTCTATAGTTGTTGGGTTTCTGTTATTATGTTATGAAATTAACATTTCACTGTAAAACAGTGAAATTAGAGAATAGCTAACGCAGGCCAACTGCACCCTTCATCATGGATGCATATGTGTGCGTAATGGCCTAAGGTCAAACAGTGTTTCACCGCCAAGAGCAATTTAGAAAATTCATTATTAAATTCCTTTTATCATTTTGATGTCATTAAGAGCTACTGATTTCAATATAACATACACAATGAAGATTGTATTTAACAGCTAGGAGCCAGGCCCAGACAACATTTTTCTGTATTTTTGTCTCTAATCACAGCAGAAGAGTTTAGACTCACAAGTAATTATTTTTAAAAATAGAAAAGTAATCATAATCCATATGTTTTCAAATTTTCCTTCCATTCTGTGAACAGTAATATATACACACTTATATACAATATTCAATTAAAACCAGTCTATTTGAGTAAAATCTGACAAATGAATAAGTAGATTATTAAATAGCACTGCACAATCTGTAGTCATTATTCACGCCTCGTTTCTAGGAGGCTCCATCTTCCTTGCTGATGGAGATTTTCGGCCTGTCTGCTATTAACCTGTTTAGGAGAATCTTCTGCCTAATGGAGAGGCATAGAGGAGAGAGCTCAAAGAAAAATCTACCAAGAGATCGGTTTCTCACAAAAAGACTGTGGTGTGCCTTGATGGAAATATGAACACCATTGTCAGTGTTATAGACCTAATTCTATAAGGATTTTTTTTTTTTGGCACTGAGAGTCACATCTATTTGTACTTAAACCACACAATAAACACCATTGGCGTGCAATCCTGGGACTGCACAAAAGCCAGATGCAGATCACACCTCATTTGTAATTCACCTGGATCTTTTCTTAAGTTGGTAGAGCTAAAAAGTGGTTTGTTTTGGCACCGGTTAAAAAACAAACATCATCACCACCACCATCACCACAGTCTCCTGACAACAACACAATACATCATCACATCTTTGAGTGCATTTATTTACTACCCAAAGTGCAGCATTTGAATTTAAGAATACCTCAAGAGACAGAGCAGATAGCTTCTTATCATGTTTCTTGGATGGAAACCTGAAACCCATGTAGAGGCCTTAACAAAAATTGTTTTTCTGATGTTCAATATATAGGACATGAAGCCACAAATTGTACCAATTTTCACAATAATATAAATGTCTTTGGCATTTAGAGTTGAAGCTAGACCAGAGGCAGTAGTTGGCTACCTTTACCTTCTCTGAGCCATTTCTAGGATGGAATCTTCCCGCTACAGAGCAAGCATATGTCCACTCATTTGCTCAGCCATTCGACAACAACTCATCAGATATTAATACACGCCATCGCAAGCCACTCTGGATAAAATTGTGCAACTTACGATTTCTACTTTCAGTGCACTTACAGTCTTCATAAAAAGGTTAAGCCCCCAGCACTCTGAAGGGATGGCACTGCTGTTAGATGGAACTTTTAGTAAACAGCCTCCTGAGCCAGAGGGGAGGCTGTGTGGCCCATGCAGAGCATATACACAACTGTGGAGATGCATTTGGGGCTGGCCTGGCTTTGTTTGAAAGCATCGTTCTGCAAAAGTGAAAGGGACGCCTGGGAACCTGATGCTTTGAGGAAACAAAAGCTAAAAAGGATAGAATTATAATGATAATCCTGGGAATAATTCAACCACACGTCTGCCAAGAAGTGTTTTAGGAATCAGGCACTGTTTGTCTGACATGGGAATTGGGATTGTAATCCCTTTATGGTCCCCCTCAAATTACCTTCCCACGAAAGAATTAAATGTGTCCCCTTCGATCTCATATAAAATGCAATCTGGCTAAATTTTTTACATACCAAAAGGAAATCATGTGTACCTATTCAGAAACAACAGTAAATACTGGTCAGGATCAATAAATAGATTTAAACAAAGCAAAGCAGGATTTAAAAAAAAGAAGAAGAAGCAGCAGCAGCAGCCAGACAACCTCACAACTTTGACCACACAAAAGAAAATGCTTCAAAGGAGAAGCTTGTGAGGGCATAAGTGAAACTGGGAGCTGCTTTCATCAGGCTTCCCTGCAATTGATACATATGTAGGACCCATAAAACTTTCTTAGTTATAAGGTCAGTTCTACTGATTTGGGGTATATTTGGCAGTTTTGACATTCCCACACTTCCCACAATAACTAGAAGGTTGGTGGTGAGAAAACATAATATCATACTCTTATACATGGTATCAATAAGAACAATTCCAAAATGGAATAATAATTGATCCCCAGGATTTCAAATTGACCTTTAGTCTAGGGCCATTTTTGTGCGAGAGAAGTTGTAAAGTTCAGATCAGCCTCCAAAATGCTCTTTCATTTGTTACTAACATTTTTCTTTATTTCACCACATTATCAACAGTGTTTCTCATAGTCCTCTGAGAGCGCTTCAGAATTTGGAGGTAAATTTTATGGAGCCTTGTTGGCCCCGAAGTGCTCAGATTACCTAGCTAACCTTTAACCTCGTCCTGCCACATTAAGTGTTAATGTTTCATTTCCATGTTAACTATTGCACTATCATTTCCAGTAAATGTCATCCTTCCAGAATAAACTGAGGAAGGGAGCTGTTAAGAATTTCCTGCTCCTATGTATCACCTGCTATTTGCTTTTACCCCAGATGCAAGGCAATATGATTGTTAGCTTCTGGGAGATCATAAAATCGAAATTGATTTTATGGCTCAGAACTGTCTTCCAGCACTAGTGGAAAGATTTTTTTCTAACAAAGAAAGTGAACCTTCTCTTTCATTTGGCTTTGGAAGTTTACGGAAGAATTGCTGAAATGCCACAGTTTGCTGCACATTTTCTCTGTTTTACCCTGAGCAGCATCCACACAGGTAGCTGCTTTCCGTTTGCTGCTGCATTTCTTCCCCGTAAGACTCCTCAGTGTCCCTCAGAATCGGTGTAGGGTAAGCTGTGACTGACGGGGCTTCTTCCCATCTGTTGGTCCCGGGCATTTGCCCAACTCCTCTGTGCATTGGAAACGTGCATGTTGAATCAATGCAAGGAGCAAAATGGTTGCTGTGAAATTCCTATAAGAAACTCCATTATTCAACTAATGAAACCATTCTATTTTACTTCCAGAGAAGAAGGAGAAAGGGCATTAACATATCTTAAAGGGAACAACAACAACAACAAAAGTATTTTTCTGGCTCCCTGTGTGTTACTTTGTTCTCCTCCCCTCCTTCCTGTTACTGTAGCATCCAGGTCTCTGCAATGGCTCATCCCCCTTGCTTTATTCTTCCACCGCTTCTGTTTTTTGGAGAGTTCCCCGAGCTTTTATCAAACCATTCTCAAAATAAATCACAATGGCTCTAGAACACCACGCCTCAAGGAGGCATGGGATACATTGGCCTAAAACATTCCTATTTTGTACCAGCTTTGCGAGGTTGCATTTCTGAGGACTTCCCATGCCTTTTTAAAGGTTGCCCTTCAGCATGGTCCCTTGCTCCTAAGAAGATACTTGTTTTCAAAAGAGTTTTCAAAGGAAAGCTCTTCTGTGATGGAACTCAAATGAATCATGTCCATATCCTAAAACATACAATTATCCATACCATGATAAATTGACGGTACCTAAGTATGAAATGGGAGAGGGATGGATATTATTTGGTGGATGAAAGTGACCAAAAACGAGGTGATGATTATCATTAACATCTAAGCATTTAAGATTGATAAAATTTAAAGCAGCAATAACAAAAATCTTTTTTTCCAAAATCTGAGGATTTGGAAATTTGGTCCTAGTCGTGATGCTATGACTTCCTGTGTTACTGTAAGCCTGGGTCTTGACCTCTCTGAATCCCAAGTAACTCACTCACACAGTCAGAATGCTAGACCTGCAGCCGGGAAGTACCACTCAATAGATGTACAGTAGAGTCTAAAGGATCCGTTTTATCCTTTGCTGAAAACACGATAATATTCTTTTAACTATTTGTACGTGCAGTGTTATTATGCATGTGTTTAAACAAAGAAAATGGAGCGTTTCTATTAAATCTTTGGATTAAATATGCTTGTGTAATGAGGTAAATGTCATGTGTACACACTTAAAATTCTAAAAATTTGTTTCTTTTACTTTAGAAAATTCATAGAAATGGGTTTCATTGATGAAAAAAGAATAGCCATATGGGGCTGGGTGAGTTGTTTTATGTTTTATGCCTGTTACTCAGTTCAGCAATCATAATTTTCTAAAGTGTGCTCTTATAAGGTTTTTCATGAAATGTTAATGTTGCAACATCATTTAATCTGTCAATGGAAACAGTCAATTTGGATAATCTAGGCTTCAAAGTGGTGGCTTTAAGTGTTCCTTTTTTCCAATCATTAATTTCTTCCTCATATAGTAAATTAACTCATAGTTGATGCATTTTTACTTTTTTTTTATTAGAGTCTACTGAAGTGAACTATAGTCATCAAAGGTTTAATTTCTTTTGTTATTTTAGAGTTAATGTATATCTTTTATATTTCACCATTTCATTTTCATGAAAAGCTAAGCTAACGTTTGAAATCACAGGGAATTTTAAAATATAAATTCCCTTATACCTAGCCTATCCCAGTCATATCTTGGCTGTTTTGATTCCTCTTTCTTTCTTTCTTTCTTTTTTCTTTCTTTCTTCCTTTCTTCTTCTTTTTTTTTTTGTAATCAAATTATTTTATCTGACCCAATATTAATTTGTACCAATGGGAGAGAAGTATAATTTAGTTTCTGAGTTATAGGTCATGAAGATAACTGCCCATGTTTGAGGAGCTGTGCCAGTTCTCAAAATACACATTAAAAGGAGTGGCAAAACTTCCCAATCACGGGCAATGAAGTCACTGGAAAGTTTAGAGAAATATTGGAAAGAGTTTAGATTTGCCCATTATAAATTATGATAATTACCCTTCAAAGAAGATTTCCTGTTTCACTTTTTGGTCTGAATTTGTACATTTGCAAGTCAATTTGCAGCCGTTTGTGCTTGGGTTGTTTTTCTTGGCTGTTTTCTCTGAGAGCGGCCTGCACAAGATGGAGGGAATGAAACCCAATATTGAAGGGAGTCTGCAGGCTCCGGCTCCGCTCTCAGCTCAGTGACCAGATGAAGAGCTGTTATGAATTTGTGGAAAGTTGTTACTTCAAGCCATTTGGTCCTTTTTAAAACTATCAAATGTTAAATATCTAAACAGAATGGAATTCAAATGGGTGGAAATAAATGAAATATTTTTATAGTGAAATATTTCAGATAAGATCTCTCCTAGCATCCATTTTTATGAAATTGCCTAAAGTAAATTTTTGAAAGATTCAGATTTCTCACTGAACACTTACATATAATCATTAACATTTCTCTTATAGTTTAACTTTGCTTTTACTGCAGGCTTTGAAATAACCATAAGGTGGAACTTTTAATTTCATTTCTAGAACATCCTGGTATTAGTATGGTAGAGAACCATCGATGTGGGATGATTTAAAGAACGCAGTCAGCACCCCAAAATACATCCATATCAGTCTGAAATTCTTCAATAAGAGATTCTCACCATGGCTATGCAAATGCTTCTAGAAGACTTAGTATATTAGGTCCCCTTTATTGCTTACTTTCCAACAAGGCAGTGATTGTGAGGTATACCCTAAGAGCACAGGCAGAAGAAGGAATAAGTGAACTGCCGATGGTTGGAACATCGGAGCAGCCCCTAAATCAGCAGGACCCAAAAGATCCTGAAGGAAAAAGACCTTAATACTATACTGGGTTTTTTTTTTTTCATCAATCCTTTACGATTTATTTAACCAACCATCTGATCACTGACTCGTGCATTCTTTCACCAATGTAGTAAATTTTTATTGGATCTTAACTAAGTCTTGTATTAGGTTCTTTAGAAGATGAAAAGATGAATAAGTTATAGCCTTGGCCATCTATTAGATAAAACAGAGAGCAAAAAAGCAATTGCTCAGCAATGTTCCAAGTGTTAAGACAGATACATCTTGCAGTGGAGAATGTGGGGGAGCAGGGTGGTTAATTCTGGCTGTGAGAGCTAAGGGGAAATTCAGAAGTGAGGTAGTGAAGCTAGGTCCGTAAATGGTGCATTCCAGAGACTGAAGACAACCTTGCCCAGGGGCCTGAGGTGACAATGAGTAGGGCATGGTTGGTCAGGTTGCGGGGAAACCTCAGAAGTGTAAGGCGCTCAGTGAGGAAGGTGAAGGAAAGGAGTTTGGGTAGGGAGGTAGCCAGATAACAGGAGGCCTTTTAGACTGCGTAAAGGGTAATGGACTTGATCCATGGCTCTGCAACACATTTCTCTTACTTTTCTGTGTCTCCATGATCATTACACTCCATTCATTCTTTCAGTGTCAGTGTTTCTCAAGGTCTGGCTGTGACTCTCATTGTTTTACACTTCCTTGGGGAAACCCATGTAATTTCAAAGATGGTGATGACTGTCAGATCTATGCCTCTAGCCCCCACCTCTCTTCTGAGCTCCACGTTTCAAATGCTCACTGACCATCTATCCCAAGTGCCTGACTGGGGCCTCAAACCTAAGCCACAGAAGCTAAACTTGTTATAGCCTACTTAAAACAAGTCCTCATCTTTCTTAAAGGACCTCACCACACACCTAGTCGTCCAAATTAGTAAATTCAGAGCCATATTCAACTTCGTTTGCTCCCCAACTCCAATGTTCCAGTCGGTTAGTAAGTTCTGTCAACATCCAAATCCGTTCTCATCATCCCCACTGTTAGGGCTTTAGCTCGAATTTCTTTGTATGTAATTTAGATCAGACCTTCTCTAACCTTAGCTTACATAAGCATCACCTGGAGAACTTGTGGAAACAGTTTCCAGGCCCTACCACCAGAGATTCTGACTCAGTAGCCCAGGGGAGCCCCAAAGATTTGCATTTCTAACAAGATCCCATGCTGATTCTTTGGGTCCCTGGACCGTTGGGTGGTACCCGTTTAACTATTCCGTTTGCATCTTAACTAGCCTTCCTGCTTTGACCTCGCAAGCTGCAATGTTGCTAATGAACTTGCTGTCCCACAACACAATTCTTACTATGACGTTTTTCTGTTTACATGCTTTTATATTTTCTAAGGCCTCACATTGACCTTGACCTGGTGCCCAAAGTTATTTCCTTGCATACAAAGTGTTTGACAACCTGGCTGTAACCTCAACTCTTTCCACTTTTCCCCATGCCTTATGAAAATACTTTGACTTCTGTCTGCGCTCCTTTGCTCCGAGCTTTCGTGAATCCTGTTCCCTGCACCTGCAATGTGTCCCTCTTCTTCCGTTCTGCTCCTCTGCCTCCAAAATGGAAAACTCCTACTTATTCTTTAAAACCCAACTCAGATATGACTTCCTTTGTGCTGCAGTAGTTCTTTATACTGCTCTTCTAGGAATTACCATATTTTATTTTGTCTATTGGTTTCTCCCGTGAGAATGTAAGCTCATGTTAAAAAAGACTGTCTTTTTTTAAAATTTTTTCTCAAATGTTTAGCATAATACTTGGCCATCCCACACACCAATGATGTTATTTAAACTAAATTTAATCCTATAAGTCAATGTTTCCCCGAATATATCTTATTAGTACCAAGGAATTTTTCAGGAAAAAGGTCCTCTGGGTCTAATAATTTGGAAAATCATGAATTCTACATAATAGTGTATATCGGCTCTGTAAAGGAACAGTGAAGAATCCTGTTAAATTTTGATTAATACAGTATTATCAAAAGGTATTTGATTCCATGGATACTTTTTTGAAATGTGCTCTTGAAGTCAATAGGGAATAGAACTGGTGTCTTAGAAAGATCCTCTTGGTGGCAGGGGTGAAGGGTGGCCTGAGGTAGGGGAGGGAGTGGGCTAAGGAGCTAGGTGAGCAGTAATATTGGCAACAAATACCAAGGGCCTAATTTAGGCAGAGAAGTAGGCAGAGAGTAGAGGCGGGAAGAGGTCAGAGCTCCAAGGGCCATTTCCCAGTATAATAAGCGGGGACCTGTGGCAAACTGGAGATGCGAAAGAGGAAGATACTGAGAATGACCGAGAGCATTACTTAGCTGTTATTGTGTTTCATATCAAGGAAGGAAGGATCTGTTTCCATGCAGTGTTAGGCAGGTTAGCAGTCTGAGACATATACTCTAGCTAACCCCGTACATTTTTGGTAGTCAATTGGCAAATAAGCTGCAAGTCTATGTTTCCCTCCATAATCCTGATTAAGAAGGGGAAAGGTGGCATTTTTATCTTACCCTTTTATTCTTCTGGCTCACACAAACCAAAATCCAGTAGCTGTGTTTTTAGCTGTTTATTAGATATCCACTAGGCCAGCAAAAGGCCTAGGAAGTGTCTGCTATACCCGGTTCTTCACCAGGCCATCTTGCCCCTCAGGGGACATTTGGCAATGTCTGGAGTCACTTTTGGTTGTCACAACTGGCGGAGTGCTGCTGGCAGCTAGTGAGTCGAGGCCAGAGATGCTGTTAAATATCCCACAATGCACAGGACAGTTCCCCACAAAAAAGAATTATCCAGCCCAAAATGTCAACTGTGCTGAGGTTGCAAAACCCTGGTTAATGTGAAGAAAAATTGAAGTAATTATTCTGACAATTGAAGGGCAGCAGGGGTTTTGCCTAAATTATTAGAATAACAACCTCATTTGTGGGCCTTGCTTTGTTAATATAGGCCTAGCCAGGTGGTGTTGAATAAGCATTAGTTCATGATTTAATCTTAGTTCCTTTCTCTTCCAGTGACTAATTATAAGCAATTTGAATTGCTATGTGTGATCAACGATGTAAAAGTAGGACAAATGCACCTCTAATGAGACTACATTAGATTCCAAACTTAAAGTTTCCTGATGAGGTTTGCCCCAGCACAAGGACAGAGAGGAAAGTCATGGGTTGTAGGGGCAGGTGTCCTGGCTTTGAGTCCCAGCTCTGCTGCTTCCTGACTCCCAGAGCCCTCTCAGTTCCCTCCGAGCCACGGCTTCCTCGTCGTGAAAGGCAACCATGATTTCCTCACCGTGAGGATGAATTGAGTTAACAGGAAAGTGATATATTTTACAAATATCGATTCTGTTCCCCTCTGTGTTCCCGGCCACGTTGTCAGTGCTGGGGATACATTCATTAACAAGACAGATGAAAACGTCTACCTTTATGGAGTTGGGAACAGTTGGGAAGAAAGACAATAAGCAGGACAAATAAGTACAAAGAATAGGATGTTAGATGATGATGAGTGGTCTGGTGAAAAACAAAACAAAACAGGAAGGAGCGTGATGCAGGGTTGGGCATTGTAGATGAGAAGGACAGGTGCGACTCTCTCTGAGTTAAGACTTGCAATGGGGAGGAAGTGAGCCATGGCCGTATCCAGGGACAGAGTGTTCTAGGCAGAGGCCAGCAGCATTTGTGAAAGTCCCGGGGCTAGCTTGTGCCTGGAGAGTCCAGAGAGCACGGTGAGAGCTGACAAGCAGGGGAATATCTGAGGAGGGAGAAAGGAAGCAGAGCGCGTGGGTCCTGCAAGAAGGTTGCAAGAGCCTTGGCCGTACAAACGTTAGCTATTCATTATTATTGCCTGTCGGTAAAATGTTCCAGTGTGCGTTATGGCTCACATAAGAGCGTTCTATAAACCCCTGAAAATTCTGTGCCCTTCTAAGAATGTTTTTAAAGATATCCTTCGTTTAAACAAAATGGCAAGGCATCTAAGTGCAAAGGACAAAATTCTAGAATTCTCATGGCCAATCTGCTCCGTGGGTTCCGTTCTTGCGACAGCCACCCACTCTGCCTTGGAGCCCCACCCATGGGAGAGCAGAAAAAAGTCAACGCGGGTTTATTTTATTTCCTCTTCATTTCTACAATAGGAATCGCTTTTCTAAGCTGCCTGAGAATTTAAAGAACACCTACTTTTGTTTTGCTGCTGCTACACTCGTTTTGCTCTTACAAATTCCTAGAGACAATTCGTATTCATCCTGGAAACACGGACATTTTATTTAGGTACAGCACTACTCTCTAATCACTGAGTAGATACAGGTTAATAATTTGTAAGATTTCGAACAGAAATGTTCAAACCCATTTTATGTGTAAATGCTTTCCACTTCAAATCTCACTTCATGCTATTTCAGCGGGACCCACCGTGGTTACTTGTAGTGAACCCCCTTTTCCAATAAAACCACAAACAATAATATTTCTAACTCAGGCTTACTTTCCTCTCATTTGAACCTAAAATCAAGAAAGAAGGAGAGGACTTCCATTTCAGTAATAGTCGTTGCTAACCTATGAATCAAAGCAAATCATTTTTATAAGTGAAAATTTTCACTTACCAAAATGATTTTTAAGCCCACGGTTCCTTCCGTTTTTAAAATATATTTTCCCCTATTAGAACATGTTTTAGTTCTCCTCTAAGTATAATAAAAAGAGGCCATGATATAACTGGAGCTGCCTCTTCTGTGTTTTGTCACCAAGGGTCCTCAATAAAATTCCCCAGAACTGGACACATACGACTGTACACTAGTTAAAAGATTTTGTTCTTCCTTTAACTCATGAACTCAGCAAGATTGTTTAGCTTATCCCCCATTCCATGTATTTCATGGGTTAAGAATAGACCCCTCCCACTGACCTGCCCTCATTAGCATGTCTATCTGTCTGTCTGTCTGCCTGTCTGTCTCTCACTCTGTAAAGCTCTCCCTCTCACTCTTTCACCCTCTCTAAAGACTGACTTTTCTGTGGCAAAGGGTGATATGATCTTTGCTGACCTAAGGGAAAATGGCTGCCAGAGGTTTGTGGTAATAAGGTCCTAAATACAAGGCACATTCCTAGTTGGAAAATCCCACTGTCCTCTGGGGACTTATGGGGACGTTCCTGTGTTGGGGCAAGAATATGCACTGAGAATCACTTCCTGATCTATCCCACACATTTTGGGGGGTTCAGGACAAGGAGCACTGTTCAGTCCACATTCCCAGGAGAAGCATCTCTCTCAAGCATGTTTCTACAGCCCAAATTTCACTTCTGGGGGAGATGCCGCCTTATTGTGTTCATTTCTTCACTTTTAGGAAAACGTTCAAATTTCCAAATGACATGCGCAGACATCTCCTATTATCAGGGTCACATTTCTGAATCATCTGCCTGATTCCTTGGGGAAGAAAACTGATGAGAGCCAACCCCACCCGTGAATCCTCTTGCATTTCTTTGGTTTTCCATCAACTTTGTGGGGGGCTATGTAGGACTTTTAAAGACACGAATGCCTTTTTCTTCTTTGAGCTGCTATGCTAGAAATCTTCAGAACAGAATATGTAACACTACATTATACACAAACTCTGGCCATGTCTTCAACTCTCCAAAAGGTTCTTATGTCCTTCCCTTGTTGTTCTATTATGAAAACCAATAAGTAAATACACAGATGTGAGTATTGTCTTACAGGACTTTTGCAGATTGTGGGAAGTATCTCGTTTTTACCTTTGGGGAATAATCTCCTTTCTTTGTGCCTTTCTTTCAAGTAAAATCCTGGTTTTGCTCTGGCAAGGTCCTCATTGGAAAAATATAAGAGGGAAAAAAATTTGGCAGAAAAGTTGCAATTATAAATATCTCTTAAACTGCCCCTACCATGCTCTGATCAGCACACCAAGTATTTTTAGTTTACTATGGGTGAAATTATGCTGTGTCAGGTGGAGCTTGCTTCCAAGGGCCAAGATAGACATTTAATCTACCCCATGCGTATCCCCGGCTCTCATCAGTACTTATTGTGAGCAGAGTTGCTGTAAAACGATGTTGGAGACTTTCTGAAAGCAAACCTGGGGCTGACTTGTAATGATGTCTCCACAGTCCTATGGAGGCTATGTTTCATCGCTGGCCCTTGCTTCAGGAACTGGTCTTTTCAAATGTGGGATAGCAGTGGCTCCTGTCTCCAGCTGGGAATATTACGGTATGGAAACATTTCATGAATGTTGCTGCGAAAACATTTAACACATAATTACTCTATATTTGAGGTTGCTAGGAAAACAAATTATGCAGTAAAATTCACCCCAGCTTCACTGGGGAAAGTATAATCTATAAATGAGGTGGTTTATATGATTCATTGCAATCATGTTGCAACAATCAAAGAAATCTTAAGAGTGAGGAAGGACTCTTCCAAAACCCAGTGTATGTTATCCTCTCCCTGAAACCTGGTGCCTCCTGCTAAACCAAACCTTTAAAGCCAGAGCCAAGTCTGCATTTTTGCAGGCGCACAGGTGCAGCATGACTGGCCTGCAAGCACATTTTAGGCAAAGTTGGGCGGAGCCAAGCTATTCACCTCCAAGCCACAGTTTGCAGCGGCCAGATCCATTGCTCCAGAAACCAGAGCCACAAAAAAATTTGTTAAGAAATACATCTCCCGTGTGTGCCTATTTTTATGATTAACATTAATGCAGGATGATTGTTCGGAATTAACTCGAATAATTGTGCAAAAATTAGCCTTCATCAGATCCTTGTCCCTGTGTTGGGGTAGAAATGAGACAACTATAACTTGCAGGGAATATTTATTCAGGAAAAAAAAAAGTGTGTGTGTGTGTGTGTGTGTGTGTGTGTGTGTGTGTTTGGGGCACATAGTTTCATCCCAGATTACTTTAGAAAACAGCAGAAGTACTAGAGGTGGCTGCATTTGTGATCTCTTTTAAAATACAATGAGGCCATTCCATAAGGTCCTCCCTAGCTCAACATTCCCCCCACGGAAGGGTGGAAGAGAAAAAGCTTAAGATCAGTCCTTTCTAATGTTAGCTGTGCCTGTCTCCTCCTTTGCGTCTTTAGCCCTGTGGAGGCAAATCGCAGAGCAAATGTCTTGGGTGGAGCGTTACAGTAAAGGAAAGCAAGAACCTTCCTCAGCAGCTCCACGGGGAAAAGGAAGAGCGGTTCTCAAACCGAGGGGTCTTGTTGGTTAATGAAATGACCGATATCACATGTAAACAGCATATTCTTATATATTTTATAGCATCTATCTACACAGAGCGATTCATGGGCCTCCCAACAAAGAACGATAACCTCGAGCACTATAAAGTAAGCATTTACTGTTTCATTTAGGTCATTGATTTCTTGCAAACGTGCTAAATAATTTTGAAGCAGTCATTCAGAGTTTACACTTTTGCTGGGTCCCCAAGCAAATACGCTGATCTTTTGTTAGCTGCAAAACACCTCACTAGGAAGACATTTACTCTCTTTGGATTCTCTTCTTTCTTTCCCCATCCTCCCTTCCCTCACCTCCCTTTTCCCCATCCTCCTGCCCACCCCCAACCCCTACACAGCTTGAGCGGGCATCATTTATGCCTAAGGTCTCACTCATATGTAACATATGACACATAAACTTCCCGTTTTTCAAACTAAGAATCAGATGGAAGTAATGCAAATGATGATGAAAATGTGTTGCTCTGACTCTTAAATATTTATCAACCAAAGCAATACATAATTTCAGTATTGGTGCTAAGTCCATCGCACAATGATTTAGCTAGTTTTCTATTAGAACTTGCAGCAACTAAAATGTTAATTTTTCCTCTTTTCCAGAATTCAACTGTGATGGCAAGAGCAGAATATTTCAGAAATGTAGACTATCTTCTCATCCACGGAACAGCAGATGGTGAGGTTTAAGCAAGACTCTTACACATAAAAATACTGAGCCAACATCACTTTGTTTAAGAAACATTAAGCATCCTCCTATGCCTGTGCTCAGGGTCAGTACCTAAGAGTCAGGGACATTTCCACAAATGAGTGCGATGACTCACTGCTGACAATGTCAACCGCATGACTAGATAATTGTCGGTGTTCATTTGCAGGCGGTACATTGTCACTCGATGCTTTCTGGTATTTAGCAGCACTTTAACTCTCTCTCTTTGTTGCAGATAATGTGCACTTTCAAAACTCAGCACAGATTGCGAAAGCTCTGGTTAATGCACAAGTGGATTTCCAGGCAATGGTACATAATTTCGTTTTACTCCTGTTCGTGGCCTTAGACCTTAAGCTCCAAGGAGGAATCTGATTTTTTCATTAGTATTATTATTTGTTTTACAAAAACCTGGCACAAGGGCTGTGGGGTCGAGTAGGCAGAACCTTAGCAAGTGGGTCTTGGATCTTTCATGAACTCCCTGAAGGACACGAGGCGAGCCATGTCCCCTGTGGGGATCCCAGTTGAGTCCGATATGAAATAAAGGCATCCGTGAGATTACGATCTTCTAGCTAGAACATCCGATAGTTCTGTGATCCTGCTTACATAGTGTTGCTGCAGGTTTAGCGTCCCCATAAAAGCCGGGAGTCCCAAGGCAGCTAAAAGATTCTATGTATTTAGTAAGGAGTGATCGGGGAATGTTATCAGCGGCCACAGAGGCTTCCCCAAGTCGGGCGGCTCCACTCAGAGTTAGAGAACCCTTTCCTACATGTGTTCTCAGTGCCTGACACAAGCCTGGCCCAGCACAGAAGCTGGAGTGTTCCCCGAGCGAATGAATGAACGAGCTCGCTGGAGAAGCCGGGTGGCACAAGGACTAGGAAATGACAACAGAGAAAAGGAAGGTCACCAAGGCAAGGGAGACAAGCCCTGATGGCTGCTTCCCCTCTTCAGGGAGCAGAAGCTGTCCCTCACTCGCTTTTCCTGAACAAGAACCTCGAAAAGGAAAACCCCATTTTCGGAAATTGGGCTTTTTAAAATAATTTACAAAAGGGGATGGAAGATTTTTCTGATCTTTTTTATCGTGACCCCCGAGGTAAATTCACCTTCTAGGCATATAGCATTCCATCATGACCACTGTCCACCTTTATTCAGTGAAAATAATCATCTCACCAGCATCTCTCCAACAATGAAGTTTTATAATGTCATCTTCCTGGGTGTTTTTAATGATACTATGTTTAACTCCCGTGAAAGGTGTTCACAGTTACATGTGTTGTGGATTTTCTGCAGCAGAGAGGAATTGGATTCAGAGGCTAAAAGCCTCATAGAATTTTTGAGCTAGAAAGAGCCTCAGAGAAAATCAAATCCAACCTCCTCATTTTTTCAAATGAGGCAACCAAGCTCCCGAGAAGCAGAGCAATAGACCCAGCACACCAGCTCTGGAACACATGCCTGCCCCCTGGTCCCCCAGGAGGCTGGCCATTGTGAGAGCTCAGCCACCAAGATCGAAAATACAAGCTCAAAGAATACGAAAGAATAGTCCGGGTTGATAAAAGGCTTTTATTGTCTTCCTGTTCTAAATGTCTGCGTGTGAGCTATCTTATTAAGTGCTCTTAAGTAGAATTTCAATCACAATATTAGAGAAATTGTCAGGAGCTGCGAGCGTTAACAAGTCAAAGCTGGGTGCATTGTGTGGCTGTGGGAGTGACACCCGCGTCTGCTCTTTGCCTTTCAGTGGTACTCTGACCAGAACCATGGCATATCCGGCCTGTCCACGAAGCACCTGTACACCCACATGACCCACTTCCTAAAGCAGTGTTTTTCTTTGTCCGACTGAAAACGACACAGACGCAAGCCTGTATCACAGTCGGAACACTTCGTATAAATGCCTCAGACCATTTGCTTGTTTTACTCTTTATGCTGTTAAATCCTGGTACAAGCAAACAAATGAATGATGTTCTAAAGGCTGGCGGAAGATTAAGACCAGAAGTTCAACCCAAATATTGTTTACATTTTCTGGCACTCTCTGAAAGAAGAGAAGAGGGAACCGTGCCTTTTGCTTTGGACACAGACAGTGTTTTATCACCTGTTCATTTGAGTAAAATAATAAAGTCAGAAGTTAAAGCGCTGTTATTTTGTCTGTGTGCATTAATTTCGGCTACCAGTTTTATCACGGAAAATAAACGCTTGTGCTAGGCACGCACATGAGTAACATTAGTTGGTGATGGAGAAGAAGAATCTAGAAGAGTTTGGATTTTTGTAATTAGAATTCCAAATGCTGGAGTGAATAGTTCAGAGTACGCAAAAGCCTTGCTCAGAAATCAAGTTCGAGATGCATTTTGTAGAACAGTCCTGATGTTTGCACTCTATGCTGGCCCTCCAAGAAATGTTTATTAAATTTCTCCCAGATTTCTTCAACGTGGCCAAAAGCCACGTTGGATGGATAAAGGATAAAGTCAGAATTTTGAATTCAGGCTCCTTTTAATAAACGCTTCAAATTTAGAAGCATTTCTATTTTGTATCCCTTTCAAGAATCAGCAATGGTAACTGCCTTCAGATTGCTAACCTGCACCAAAGTAAACAAGCAAAACAGCGAAATAAAAAAGGACATTCACAGCTAGAAAGGAAAAATGTCGTATCTACGAGATTTTTCTGGGGTTTGAGTTTGACATTACTGAGCTCATTTTGAAAAAGAAAAAAAAAAAAGCCACAGTGCTTGTGATCCCAAAGGTGGTGCTCTGCCAGTAAGGTCCCCATCAGTCAGAAAGTCATGGGCACCTTCCATCTCTGTGACTGCCACCGAATTAAAAAGATCGGTCACCAGAAGATAGTTCTTAAATGAGTGTTGGAAATGTCTGTGAAGCCACTCCCTAGGGGACTTTTCATTCCTGTGTTTCCTGGCTCTAGATTGCTCTGGAAGATTTCTCCCCATCCCTAGCTTGATTCTTCCTAGTTGCAGGTAGAAAACCCTCGCGCCTTCTCTCATGCCCTATAGCTGGAAGAACCAATCTGGGCATGCAGTGTTACAGCAGGAAGGGGCCTCTAAAATCAGAGACCACAGCCTCCGATAGAATTGTCAGACATTTCTCTGTGCAATGCTCTCTCCACTACTGCTTTCTGAAATCATGCCTCCCACTCAGGCCACAGAGTCCCACCGCACCTGTCAGGAAGGGGTGCTCGGTCAGGAAGTTTGGGCAGCACCCTCACAGATTCAGGGCTGGCCATGGCCCCTCCTCCCCATATTATGCCACTGCCGATGCCCTGAGGGGCAGAGAGGAGCTATTCCGTTCCCCTTGTGTGCGGCCCGCAGCAGCCTCTGAAGCGAGCCCAGAAGATGTCCGTAAAATATCCTGATCCTCTACTCTCCAGCTGGGGAGAGGAGACTAAGCAAAGTTCTTTCTTAATACTCAAGGCAGACAACAGGGCAAGTGCAAAGAATAAGAATCTTGTTCCTTCCACGTCTTTTCTGCCTTGTAGAATTCTGCAAAGCTGTTGTTTAATATCAACATGCAATAAGTGGTCTCCAGCCTCACGCCTCTGTTCCCACTGCTGCAGCGGCAACTTCTAAAAGACAAATCGAAACGTGCCATTATTCCAGGTGGAAGCCTCCAGTCTTCTCCGCGGTCTACAAAATAACATTGGAGATGTTAGATGTAGAACATTTCCATCATCACAGACAGTGCTATGGGATGGTGCTGTCCTAGCAGTCTTCACAGACCGTAGCTTGGAACATAGCATATGGTAGAAGCTCAGTGACTGATAAATGAGTGAACGCATCTATGCTCGTGGAAGATTCATTTTTCTACATTACTGTTGCTAAAACCTCCCCTGACCTCGTCAGGCAGAGTCATCCAGGTGCTCCTCAGACATTCAGTGTGTGTTTATGTATTTATTCGTTCATTCAACAAGTTTTTGTTGAGCCTGTCTGTATACCAGACACTGTGCAAGACTTTAAGGATATAGTGAAAAGCAAGGCAGCAGCTTGAGAGGCAGTGGGTTTCTTTAATGTTCACATTTTGTACAGCTTTACTAGACTCTTCTTTTGGTGTGGGGGATAAAAGACGCATAAATTACAAAGGGGAAAGATTTAATAGAAAAATACCAAACCAAAAGGGATGGTTATAAACATCTGACCTCTTCCATTTGTAGGAAGCAAATTGTAATAATAACTATCTCTTAACCACATTTTATTCTTGCTTATGAGATTTGGGGAGGAGGGTGTCCCAACACCGTAACTGACGGTGAAAGTATAATCACACCTCATCTATCACAAACTTGAGATTTTCCCTCATCCGTTAGACAAATGTAATTGCAAGCCACTGTTCTGGGTACTAGCGGGGACCCTCACCCCCCCCCAAAATGCATGTATATAGGCAAATACATGTCTATAGGCAAAACTTGAAGTCTTATACAGGTGAAAAATGAATGTAACTACAGTGAAAGTTCAAATGACACCAGTCATACGGGGTGGGATTCTAATATGTGTAAGAGGGGAATCATAAAACATGTTATCATCTCAAAATAATCTGCAATGTTAGTCCTGCGATGCTAACCTTAGAGCTCTTTTAAATGGTTTCAAAATTCTGAGTGACCATCTCCTATATCCTAGTGTGAAAGAGAAAGAAGTAGTAAGAAAATGGGTATTTTGTTAAATTTAACATAAATGAAGGAACTTGTACTGAGGCTTTAAAAATTTTTTTAAGTCTGCTCAAAAGCATAAAATGTATGAATTATTTCCTTCAAGAAACATTTTTTGAATACCTGTGCTGTGCCTGGCAGTACTCTGGGTCCACAGGGGACAAGGGTATTACAAAGATGAATGCATGTACAATTTCTCCATTTCTAGACTGTTTCAGTAAAGGCGACTTAACGAATCTGATTTTCCCAACATTTGAGCATTTTTCAGAAACTGACAGATCTTTATGCAAATGTTGTTGCCAAGCTGTTTGTAATGGTGAAATTATACTTTGACAGTAACTCTTTAAAATATATTAAACCCAGCTAAGGTTTTTTTGGAAATGTTGCCAATTAAGTGACTTTAATGAGCTTCTTGATGGTAATGTAATTAAAATTCAGATGTTCTAATTGTAAAAAAAAAAATTACAGTTCTGGGAAAGTTAACAGTAAAATAAGCAAATGTAAAATGAATTAGGACTAATTTAAATGGTGATTATGTGGTCTTCTGAGAAGATTTTACCAAAACAATGCTTTCAATTATGCTGTTTGTAAAGAAGAAAGAAGACACCTAACAGATATTTTAAATTTATCCAATAAAGCAGATATTTTGAGTTTATCCAAT
Source organism: Ailuropoda melanoleuca (assembly GCF_002007445.2). NCBI lineage: Eukaryota > Metazoa > Chordata > Mammalia > Carnivora > Ursidae > Ailuropoda > Ailuropoda melanoleuca. The sequence goes on along the minus strand of NC_048219.1, from coordinate 131,732,775 downwards.
AAAACAGATTTAAAAATTCTGAACGTGGTGAATCATTCTCAGCTTGTGAAAGAACTGCTAAAACACTCCCTTGGCATTATGGACAGGTACCTTGGTAATTTGAAGTGGAATGATTTCTAATTCAGGGAAAAATAAGTGGTTGGACCTTACCAAGCTATTCAAGGGGGAAAAGATCTGGCTCCTAGCAAAATCTCTAATGACCACCTGCTCAGATTATTGGCATGTGATGCTAACTCGCCGATCATAAACCGTTCTTTTTGACACACAGGTAATATCTGAGGCAGGTTAGCACAGTATAATTTCACTCTATTGGCCTCCAATTAATATTCCATTACTTACTCTACTTACTTAAAAAATTGCTTTGACAGTATGTGTTTTAACAAATACTTGTTGGTACAGCATTATATCCCTCATACTTGATTGTACAGAATCCATACCCTGTGAATAAGAGAGAGCAAAAATGAAGCAAAGGGCAAGGCACCATGGTTTGACAACTCATCTTCCTTCTTTCCTAAGTACTGCCCATTGGCGAGCAAAGACAGAAGCATCTTTGCTAGACATTAATTATTGGAGGCAGAAATTTTTCTCACTGTTACAGGGGCTAAATTTTTGAGATATATGTCTTAAGGAAAAATTGAGGATGGTAGAAAAATCATTCATATGTTAAAAACTACCATCCATTCACACAGATTCAGTTTGTTATTGAGACATCCTTTCCAATATTCATGGTCATAATAGAAATTTTAAATATGTCATAAAATGTGTTTATATCACACCAGCACTAAGCTAAATCTCCAGCTTTGAGAAACTATAAAAAGTAATGATGGTTTAATATATATAAGCATGTTATATAACCAAAAGAAACAATGTTACTGTCTGAAGATTGAAGAAATGTTTTGCAATATTACAAATTTCTTCCTATCAAATAAAATACAAGATAGTTCATATGTCAATTCTTTCAAATATAATATATGTTCATTATAACTCATTTTAGACATAGTGGGCTTCAATAGGTAAGGACACAGAGATAAAAGTAGATTACCTGGTGTGAATTCCAACTCAGTAACATATTAGCTGTGTGATGTTGCTCAGTCATTATAAATTCTTCCTGTTTCAGCTTCCTTATATATGAAGTTGAGGATAATAATAGTCCCTATCCCATAAGGTTGTTTGGAGGTCTAACTTAGTTGTTATTCATAGAACTAACAGGGTGAGACGTATAGTAAGCATTTTGTAAGAGTTTGCTAGATATATAAGGTAAACCCCTTTTTAGTTGGCATTTTCAATGAATTAATTTTCAAGGAATTAATAGTCTGATGTTTATTGCAGCATTATTGACAATATCCAAATTATAGAAGCTGCCCAAGTGTTCATTGATAGATAAATGGATAAAGAAGATGTGGTATGTATAATGGAATATTATTCAGCCATTAAAAAAGAATGAAATCTTGCCATTTGCAACAACATGGATGGGTCTAGAAGGTATAATCCAAAGTGAAGTAAGTCAGTCAGAGAAAGACAAATACCATATGATTTCTCTCATATGTGGAATTTAAGAAACAAAACAAAGGAACAAAGAAAAAAGAGACAAACCAAAAAACACTCTTAACTATAGAGAACACACTGGTGTTTAGCAGAAGGGAGTGGGTAGGGGGTACGATGAAATAGGTAAAGGGGATTGGGGTACTCTTATCCTGATGAGCACTGAGAAATGTATAGAATTGTTGAATCACTATATCGTACACCTGAAACTAATATAACACTGGATGTTAAATATACTGGAATTAACATTTTTAAAAAAAGAAATTAATAGTATAAATCAGAAGCCAATAGTTTCTTTTCCATATCAGTGAATTTAGTATAAGTGTGAGACTCATTAATCACTTATAAAGGAATCTCTATGTTCTCTGAAACAATGTGGCCTTTTAGGAATAACTAATATAGAAATCATGAATGTCCAAGGAAGCTCATCAATCTTGATACTTTCTCTTGAATGAGTTTGTTCGACCCCACATCTCAATACCTGTCTGAGGAGTCGAATATTTGCCAGCATTGATGGAAACACTGTTGGGGAAGACATACTTCCTGGGAAACGTGCAGCTGAAGGACACAAATGGTTTTCTCACCCAGCCTCATGCACAGCCTCCGAAGTACCACACAGGTCTTCCACCTTGGTCCTGTCTCTACCGTGCTCCCATTGTCCTCAAAATGCCAGCCCCATGAGCCTCCTTTCTGTTTTGTTTTGTTTTGTTTTGTTTTGTTTTGTTTTGTTTTGTTTTGTTGTAAAGGCCAGGATCATTTCTGTTTCAGGGCCTGGAATGTGGTTTTCTCATATCTTCACTTGTCTCTGTGCTTGTTATCCTGGTCTCAGTTCAGGTGTCACCATCCAGTCTCATCACAGGATCTAATGTTTCTATCATAACCAGGGACTTCCAACTACATTATCTAAATTTGCTTTCTCAATAGCACTTATAAGCATCAGAAACTATTTTATTTATGGTGTTCACCTGGTATGTATTTCTCCCTTTCGAATATATGCTCCCTTTGAGCAGTGACTCTGTCTGTCTTTTTACCTTTTTGCACCCAGGGCCTAGATAACCCTGGAATAAGGTAGGAGGAGCTTGGTAAATATTTGCTGAATGTGTTCCCATGTTTTGTGGATAGAAGGGCCCATGAAACTAGCACCCTTATGTGTGGTCTCACAATAGAAACAGATCACTCCCTTTCTGGAACTTAACATGTGATAGGAACTTGCTGTTTCCCCCTCAAAGTAAAGAGAAAGAAAAATCCCTGAGCACCAAGTGGACCACAGTCAGAAGAATGGGGTTAGGAAAGACGTGAATCTAAGCCAGAGATATAAAAGAGTCTGGTCTGTGAAACAAAAATGATTTGGGTCAGAAAATGGAACAGAGTCCACTGCCCTATCCCAGATATCGCTGTTTCAAGATCAATCACCAGGACACTGCAGACTGAGGAAATTTGGCACAAAATGTACAGACCGGGAAAAGTCAAACAATTCTCTGGAATGCTATTGATTACTCTAGCAGCTTTTATTAAAAAAAAAAAAACAGTAGTTTTTAAAATACGTCTAATCTTAAATGTGTTTTAAGTACTAATAGTTTCTCTCACCTAATAAAACAAGAATACCATGCTTTATATTGTTTCTATCTCCTGGTTAGATAGGTCACAAGTTCAAACCTTGGAAGTTTGGTTGGTTGAGTCTTTTAAAATCAGAATATCAACTGCAGTCATCAAAAACAAGCCAGTGAAATATATCTTCCAAAAGTTGAACAATTTAAATTTTTTTTTTTAAAGATTTTTTAATTTATTTATTCGACAGAGATAGAGACAGCCAGCGAGAGAGGGAACACAAAGCAGGGGGAGTGGGAGAGGAAGAAGCAGGCTCACAGAGGAAGAGCCTGATGTGGGGCTCGATCCCATAACGCCGGGACCACGCCCTGAGCCGAAGGCAGACGCTTAACCGCTGTGCCACCCAGGCGCCCCCCAAAAGTTGAACAATTTAGATCATATTTTCTAGCCGACAACTCAACATGGGTGAACTGAACTTTCTAGGGTCTCACTGATACAACTGAGTGTAGCCTTATGTATCTGCAAGATTACCAAACAGAATCGAGAAAATTGAATTCTAAATCTTGTGATTTTGACAAGCTCCTTATCTTCCTGACATTCCATTGTTCCCTCCATGTGCCGCACTTATTGGGCTAGATTCATGGCTTTGCAAGACCTAAGAATTCCTCTGTGTCCCAGTAGGCAATAAGGCCTTAAATCATCTTCCAACAACTGAGAACCATAGGTCAGATAATAGAAGTTAATCCCATGTTTTAATTCACTCTTTTCTCCTCTGATCTCATCATCTTCTGGGATTATAGTGGTTATGCTGAGGATTTCTGTTTCCTCTTAATATAGAGCTCGCTCTCTCTCTCAGGTCTCTTGGGCACTATTTGAAGAGATGGTGTAGAGTAACAATCTTAGATCCCCTAGAAACACTGTGGCTGAAGTGTTCTCCCTGCTCAGGTGGTAAACATGAGACCAGGGATCCAGCATGGTACTTTGCTTGATGCTGGTATGAGAGCATTCTCAAAGGAATTGTCATCAGTATCACCATCCATCAACTTTTTTGATGAGGCTGATTTGATATAAATGAAACTGTTAGTTGAGAATCTTGTACTGGACAAATGTAATGGATGCCTCGGAGTAGAGTCCCCAGTCTCACACAACAGCTGAGGCCAGCCAGGCCATCAGAATGAATGAAGGAAACCAAGGAGGGGGTTAACAAGGTCTCCAGTAACCTAAGTGTGGGATTCTGGCGAGCTGGTGAGTACATTTAAAGGCATAACAACCACAGGTTCAAACTGTTGCCATTTGGAAACTAGGCCTATTATTTCCCAGCTTGATTTTTGTCCAGAGAAACCAGGAAAAAAAAAAGAAAAAAGAAAAAAAGGATATTTAAATGGAAACTCCCTCTCAATTTTGAACTCTGAACAACTAATTTATGAGGAAAGAAAACTTATCTGTGTGCCAGATTTGGCCTATGGATATCAATTTCTATTTTAAGTAATAATTTAATTGCCTTTTTTTTGGATTTCAATTATATACCAAGTACTCCACACACATTATTCCATTTAAATCTCCAAACTCTGTAAATTAGAAATTAAAGTATGTGCATTTCTGTTTCAGAGAATGAGGTAAAATTATGGAACTTACCTAAGGTTCTGTGGGTTTAACCATAGTTTTCCTCCCACTTCCACACCTCCACGTAATACAGGCATGCCATTCCAGAAGGAGGATGTGGAATGCCTTTTCTTTTGTTATATTACCATCATTAATCAAATGTTCAATATAGAGTATAAATAAACAGAGCCCTGGTAGCGGGCTCTTATCAGTCATTATTAGAATTTAAGTGCACTTAATGAAGTAGCCATTAAGTGCCTGCTTAAGTAAATATTTGCAGGGTGGCTTTGAAAATGGAATTCTGTGCCTCCCTCTATAACTTAGTAACTTCTACAGGGCTTGCATCTTGTTTCTGGCCCTAGTAAAATTTTGTGTATGTACAGGCAAGCCATCCAATATGTAAATCTAATTCGTGTCTGGACTCAGAATGATGTTAGCTTTCCAATCTTCCCATCACCTCGTCTCCACTCATCAGTATTTCTTCTAGATGACTTTTCTCTAATGTTACCCCTGCTCTGTGTCTTCCCACACCTGTTCTCCTACCAACTCCCACACCATGGCCATGGAGCTACAGAAGGGGGCAGGATGGTGGGGACGCTTCTAAAATATCACACAAGAATGGTCTCCAAGTTGGCATCAGTTGTGTCTTGCCAACAGTACTGAGGCTGCCAAAGCAGAGGCTCCAGAAATAAAGAACAATGAAAGTGTAAACCTAAGGCTTTATTTCTCCAGATTAGGTTTTTAGAAAAGCAAAAAGTAAAATTTAAAAGACTCCATGTAAAATAAGTATTTTGTATCTCTCCCGTTTTTAGTTGGTAGCTATCAATGTATGCTTTAAAAAAAAAAAAATCATGTGTCTCCGGGTTGCCAAAGCACTGTCAGCATATCTGGAGTACTTTTATTATTTACTTTTTCAAGATACAGTATCAGGAGCCATAAAATATTGTTTACATAATCTTTGGAGAAAAAGCCATGCCCAGTGAAACCCGCTATAGGAAACCCTCCTATCAGTTCTTTGATACAGACTTAGACTCTTCCGCGTGGTATTTCCTCTGCATGAATATTAGGAATTTATCATTATCAAAGTGGTAAAAACTTGTGGAAAAACTTATAAATAGCTACTCAATATTCACATCATCCATGTGCCATATTTCCCAGAAAATAAGTCATAGAAACCATGAATACAATTGTTAAGATGTGTAATTTATTAAAATGTTTAAGTTTTTTCATTAAAATTTTACTTTTTTGAAAAAGAATTTTGTATATATTATTTATGTTTTATATGTATACTATGCATGTTTACATATACATATATGTATATATATGCATATATGTTGCATATATATACACATATAATAATTTGTAGGGTCCAGTATCTAGAATATATACAGAACTCTTAAAATTCAATAACAAGTTAAAAATAAGCAAAGGACTTTAATAGGCATATTTCTCCAAATAATATCTACAAACGGCCAACAAGCACATGAAAAGATGCTCAATATCCTTAGTCATTAGGGAAATACAAATCAAAACCACAATGAAGTACCACATCACACCAACAAAGATGACGATTTTTAAAAAAAGAAAAGGAAAGAAGCATTGGCAAGGATGCACTTTGCTGGTGGTTCAGTTGCTGTGGAAAACAGCTTAGCAGCTCTTCAAAACGTTAAACATGGAACTACCTACCATACAACCCAGCACTTCCACTCTTAAATACATACCCCAAAGAACTGAAAACAGGTCCTCAAACAAATATGTACAAGCACATTCACAGCAGCGCTATTCACAATAGTCAAAGGGGGAAGCAGCTCAAATGTCCATCAATGGGTGAATGCATGAACAAATTGTGGTAGATGCTTACAATGGAATACTATTTGGTTATAAAAAGGAATGGAGCACTGATACAGGCTACAACATGAATGAGCCACAAAAACAGTCTAAGTGACAGAAGCCAAACACAATGGGCTATTGTATGATTCTGTTTATATGAACTATCCAGACTGGGTAAAGCTACAGAGATAGAATGCAGACTGGTGGCTGCCAGAGGATAGAGGAAGGAGGAAATGGGGAGAAACTGCATAATAATAGAGAGTTTTATTTTGGAGTGATGGAAAAGTTTTGGTGCTAGACGGAGGTGGTTGGTTGCACAACATAGTGAATGTGCTAAATGCCACTAAATTATTCACTATAAAAGATTTGATTTTGTTATGTGAATTTCCTCTCAATAAATTTATAAAAATCTGTTTGGAAAAACTTCATTTGTAAAGATTTTCAGTATAAGTAATCTATAATAATTATGGTGTCATTTCTAGAATCAGTAGACTTAAGATTTCGATAGAAATCTATATTCCAGGAAATTAGGCTCTTGGGTGTTTTATAAATATTTATTTTGGTCCATCTTCCTTGCTAATGAAAGGAATATTTTCATTCTCAATTAAAGAAAAATTAAAATTTGTTAAATCTATTTTAACCAGTTGCCATTCACACCACCACACCTCTGGACACAGAAGAGAGAAAACCCGTAAGATTCACTACCCCCTTCAGTCATTACAGATCCATACCTTATACCTCATGAGCAATCAAAACATTTAGACATCTCAAATACCAGGAATTCCCTTGTCTGACTTTTAAATTCTGTTCCTCTAACTTCTTGCTCAACTGCTGTAGGCACAGTGGCTCTTTCAAAACAATGTTTTCAAATACCTAACCTCAGCCTGCCACCTTCTTGGCCCCTCCATTCCTGCCTCCTTATCAATTTTCAGGAAAACAGTAAGAATGGGCTCTTCTCCTTGCCAACACCTGTCCCACTCCTATGCCCTGCTCTGAATCCTATGCTCTTTTCATACCCCCAGCTTTTTCATCAGAAAGTGAAATCTGCAGCACTTTGAAAGGGTGAAATCTTATTGTGTGACATGTCCTAAACTATGGATCTGATTCTTTAAAAAAAAATGGAATGTCCAGTTTTTTTGGAAAGCAGTTAGGAAGGCCCTCAAATTAGTAAACATAGAGTTATCATATAACCCAGAAATTTTACTTCTAGAATTCTTCTTTAGAACTCTTCTAGAATTCTGCTTTACCTAAGAGAACTAAAAACAGTCCAGACAAAAACCATGTACTTGAATGTTTACAGCAGCATTATTCATAATAACTAAAAGTGGAAAAAACTCAAATGTCCATCAGTTGACAAATAGTTAAACAAAATGTAGTATAGATATTTAATGGAATATTATTCAGTCATATAAAGGAGTGAAATACTGACACATGCTACGATGTTGATGATTTTTTAATTAATTAATTAATTAATTTGAGAGAGAGAGAGAGAGAGCACACAGAGGCAGAGGCAGAGGGAGAGGGAGAGGGAGAAGCAGACTCCCCACTGAGCAGGGATCCCAATGCGGGGCTCGATCCCAGGACCCTGAGATCATGACCTGAGCTGAAGGCAGACACTTAACAGATTGACCCACCCAGGTGCCCCAACATTGATGAATCTTGAAAGTACTATGTTAAGTAAAAGAAGACAGATGCAAAAAGCCATACACTGAATGATTCCATTTATATGAAATGTACAGAATATGCAAATATATAGAGGGGAGTGGGGGGATGGGTTAGCCCAGTGATGGGTATTAAGGAGGGCATGTATTGCATGGAGCACTGGGTGTTATACACAAACAATGAATTATGGGACACTACATCAAAAACTAATGATGTACTATATGGTGACTAACATTACGTAATAAGAAAATTTTAAGAAAAAAAATAAATTAGTGATCATTAAGATTTGGGAAAGGGACAGGGGAACAACTGCTAATGGACACAGGGTTTCTTTTGGGGGTGATGAAAAAGTGCTGGAAGTAGATAGAGATGATAGTTATACAACAGTATGAATGCACTAAAAACTACTGAATCATACACTTTAAAAGCTAAACTACAAAATACCTGAAATGGCCAATTGTTTAATCTTTAGACATCTTGCTATCTTAGCCATCTGGTAGCTGTGAATGGTTTCAGACAGCAGTCAAGGCAGATTCTGCGGAGGTAACAAGATTTTGCCTGAACTCCCACCACTTCTTTTCAGGCTTGCTCTAGAAAGGCAGTGGGGTCTGGATTCAGATCCAGATGTGGCTTTAAGCAACTTGGTTGCCTATTCTAAGCCCCCATCTCATTATTTGTAAAAGAGGGTCAAACAAATTTAACTTACTGTGTCTTATAAAAATTAGGCAATAATGTATTCAGAGAGCTTTGCCCGTAGTAGGCATTCAGTACCTGGTAGCTATTTCCGTTACATTAAGGAACTTGCTCCTCATTTCTGAAGTCTAAAATAATCTGGCTTTAAATGATAGAAAAATTTTCTATTTCACTCAAATTATTGTTGTTTTCTAAATTGATTGGCTACAATTAAGACTATATGAATTCCAGGTGAAAAATGAAAAAATAAAAGTTATCACCTAATAAATTGGTTGGTGCTACATGGTAACCACCAGAAGGAATGGCTGAGACACTTTCAAGTGTTCAGTCAAATGTAGCCCTGAAATTAATTTATACGTGATTGTTTTCATAAACATCAACTGTCTTACATGATACATTTATGTAGGACAAGTGCCCAGAAAAAACATTAGATGCAAATCGGTGCTTAAGAAATCAAACCAAATTTTGAGATAGCATTTTTTGCTACACATTGCGCCTAGTATTGAGAGGAAAGATGCCCAAAAATGGTGTAAGAGTCAGGGTGTTTGACTTCCAGAATTTAGCGGATACTACCGATGGTGAACCAGATCTATGAGATGGGGAGAATTCATCTTTCTGCAGCATTAGAAAGGGCCCACTATTAATACTCTGGTGGGCTCTATGAAGAGAAAAAGATTTTTATTAAAGTAAAAACATTAGTCTTTACTTCCTCTGATAATGTGCCAACAAAGAAATGATTTACATTTTAGCAAGAAAGAGTTGGGATTAGAGCACAGTACTGAGGACTTCTGGACCATAGAACTATTTCTAGGTGCAGGAACAAATTATTTTTGGTGATTTCTTACAAAATGAAATTGTAGATATTAATTCTTTGTGTTTGAAGACTAAAAGAGCTAAACAACGAATTGTAATAAAGGAAATAAAACTTCATTTTAAAATAGGGTAATAGCCTAGAGGGCTTTGTGAATTATCCTCCATTCTGTGATTTTATTATTTTAATATCACAAAAAAACAGGGCATATCTTTACAATACATCAGATAAAATGTGAATTGGTAGCACTGAGCAAGTTTCAGGCAGGGGGCAAGTCTGCTTATAAGGCATAATGAATAGAAAAAAGTGTTTATAACTCCATTTTGCATTCCCTGCATTTTTTAGGATACAGACTTCAAATTTTAATTTTCTAATGGCTGAAGTTACTTCCTTTTACAGAAGCCTTTGAAAAATTGCAATGTTTTAATTGGTTCACATTAAAGACTCTTAGAAGCTTGAAGAAAAAAGTCTTTCCAGATGAGCAAGAGGTTGGATAAATGTAATGACATATGGTTTGTTTTTTATAGCTACAATATGCGAAAAATAGAAGCATAACACATGTATTCAATGATATATATGTATTTATACATATAAATATATATTCTGCTTATAAATTATGAGATAAGATTATTTTGTACAAATGTGATTTTGTTTTCTTTCTCTTTCTTGTTCCCTTTATGAATAAAAATAACAATTGAAACTTAGAACAATTTTAAACATCTCATTATACCAGGGATCTAGCAAAAGATAAAATCAATGTATGCAAAGCCGTGATGCGACACAATCCCCTGCTCCGACTTGGGAGCGGGGCTCTCTCCAGGGTCTCCGAGCCTCAGGGCGGGAAGACTGTCCGGTGGTCTCATTACTGAATATTCCCTGACCCAGCAGGCTTCCTCTGAATCCTTCCAGATGGGTGGGTCACGAACTGTTTCTTCAGTGTTCCTCTGTAAGGATACTTCTCACATCTTCTGGCAAACTCAGAACACCCCCTGCAAGTTCTTCCTTCATGGCCCCTGGATGTCCAAGCCCATCAAGTCACTCATAAACAGGTAAAGACGTTTGATTATGCCATTCCGTGTGTTCAATTTTTACATTTTCAAAGGCTATGGTCAAATGACTATACTTTTTTCTTCAAAGCTAAAAAAAAAAACAAAAAAATAAAAAACAAAACAAAACAGAAAAAGCACACCTCAATGTGAACTTTTCTTTCATGTATTATACTTTATTTTTTTTACTTATTTATGTAGGTTCACACCTATTTTCAGAAGACCATTGTTGTGGAAAAGAGTGCTAACCTAGGAAGAACATGGCATATTGAGAGGATTACCTCTGAGAAGCAGAAATGAACCTCAAACTCAAGGCAATTTTAGCCATCACTCCTGAGGCTTATATAACAAGGCAGAGGCCTACTCTCAGGACAGGCCTGAGAGAGGAGAGAGGAGGAGGGAGCTGTAATAGTCACTCCCTTACCTGTGAATGGTGGCTCCCTCACCCCGCCTTGCCTGCAGTTGTTTCTCTGTTATCCAGGTCCTGTCCTGGCTACCATGTCACCTCTAGGTTTTGTTGCTACCATATCTCCAAATTACATTTATTTTACCTAGCTCATACTTAGTAACAAAAGGGTCAAACTCTTTTTTTTTTTCCTTACGATTAAATCGGTATATAAGGTTATATAAGTTTCAAGCGTACAGCAGTGTAATTCAATATTTGTATACACTACACAGTGATCACAAGTCTAGTTACCATCCACTACCATACAACTGAGCCCCTTCACTCCTCCACCTGCCCCCAATCCCCTCCCCCTCTGAAAATCACCACTATAATCTTTGTATCTGTGAGTTTGTTTTTATTTTCTTTGTTCATTTGTTTTGTTTTTCAGATTTCACATATAAGTGAAATCATATGGTAGTTGCTGTCTCCATCGGACTTGTTTCACTGAGCATAATACCCTGCAAGTCCATCCATGTTGTCGCATATGACAAGATTTTCTTCTTTTTTTATAGCTGAGCAGTATTCCTCTGTGTGTGTGTGTGTGTGTGTGTGTGTGTGTGTGTGTCTTTATTCTATTGTGTGTGGAATCCATTCATTTATCAATGGATTCTTAGGTTGTTTCCATATCTTAGCTATTGTAACTAATAATCAGCATAGGGGTACATATATGTTTTCAAATTAGTGTTTTCATATTCTTTGGATAAATACTCAGAAGTGGAATAGCTGTATCAGATGATAGTTCTATCTTTAATTTCGTGAGGAATCTCCACACTGCTTTCCCTAGTAGCTGCACTAATTTACATTCCCACCAACAGTGCACAAGGGTTCCCTTTTCTCCACATCCTCTCCAACACTTGTTGTTTCTTCTCTTTTTGATAATAGCCAGTTTGATAGATGTGAGGTGATATCTCATTGTAGTTTTCATTTGCATTTCCTTGATAATTAGTGATGTTAAACATGTTTTCATGTACCTATTGGCCATCTGTATGTCTTTGGAAAAATGTCTATTCAGATCCTTCGCCCAGTTTTTAAATTGAGTTGTTCTTTCATTGTTGAGGTGTGTGAGTTTTGTATATTTTGAATATTAACCCCCATCAGATATATGATTTGCAAATATCTTCTCCCATTTAGTAGTTGTCTTTTTGTTTTGTTGATGGTTTCCTCCAGTGTGCAGAGGCTTTTCAGTTTGATGTAGTCCCATGAAGTCCTATTTGTTCATTTTTGCTTTTGTTGCCCTTGCCTCTGGAGTTGGATCCAAAAAAACATTGCCAAGATATTGGGGCCTACCACTTGTGTTTTCTTCTACGATTTTCATGGTTTCAGGTCTTATATTCAAGTCTTTAATTCATTTGGAGTTAATTTTTGTATAAGGTGTAAGATAGTGGTCCATTTTTATTTTTTGCATGTGGCTGTTCAGTTTTCCAACACCATTTCTTGAAGAGACGGTCTTTTCATTATTTGTATATTTTTGCCTCCTTCATTATAGATTAATTGACCGTATGTGCGTGATTTTATTTCTGGACTCTGTTCTTTTCATTGATCTATGTGTCTGTTGTTATGCCAATACCATATTGTTTGATTACTATAGTCTTGTAGTACAGTTTGAAATTAGGGAGCATGATATCACCAGCTTTGCTCTTTCTCAAGATTTCTTTGGCTATTCGGAATCATTTGCAGTGCTGTACAAATTTTTACATTATTTGTTCTAGGTCTGTGAAAAATGCCATAGGAATGCCATAGGAATTTTGATAGGGATTTCATTGAACATGTACATTGCTTTGGATACTATGAACATTTTAATAATGTCAATTCTATCAGTCCATGCGCATAGACTATCTTTCCATTTATTTGTGTCTTCATTTTTGTTTTAGTATCATACATCTTCTCTTTCATTTCTGATTTTATTTTTGAGCCCTCTTTTTTCTCCCGGTGAGTCTATTTAAAGGTTTGCCCATTCTTTTTATTTTTTCAAAGACCAGCTCTTAGGTTTGTTGATCTTTTCTATTGTCTTTTTAGTTTCTATTTCATTTATTTCTCCTCTGATCTTTATTATTTCCTTCCTTCTGCTAACTTTGTGCTTTCTTTTTCTTTTTTTTTTTTTCTAGTTCCTTGACTAGAAGTGTAGAGCTAGATTGTTTATTTGAGATTTTTCTTGTTTTGTTGAAGTGGTTAATCCACTAACTTTATTAGATATTTGCATTTGCCAGTGAGATATTTACCTTTATATGTAGTTACTAGTTTGTGCTTTTTCTTTTCAGCTTAAAGAAGTCCCTTTACCATTTCTTGTGAGGTCACTTTAGTGATGATAAACTCTTTTATTTTGGGGGGATATATAACATATTAGGTCAGAAAACAAGTCTCAATAAACTTAGTAATATTGAAATTGTCTCAAACATCTTTTCAGACCACGATGGTATAAAACTAAAAATTAGTTACAAAAAGAAAACTAGAAAAATCACAAATATGTGGAGATTAAACAACATGGTACTGAACAACCAATGGTTCAACAAAGAAATCAAAGGATAAATTAAAAAAATACCTGGAGACAAATAAAAATAGAAATACAACAGTTCAGGGGCGCCTGGGTGGCACAGCGGTTAAGCGTCTGCCTTCGGCTCAGGGCGTGATCCCGGCGTTATGGGATCGAGCCCCACATCAGGCTCCTGTGCTATGAGCCTGCTTCTTCCTCTCCCACTCCCCCTGCTTGTGTTCCCTCTCTCGCTGGCTGTCTCTATCTCTGTCAAGTAAATAAATAAAATCTTTAAAAAAAAAAAAAAAGAAATACAACAGTTCAAAATCTGTGGAATACAGCAAAAATAGTTTTCAGAGGCAGTTTAAATATAAGTCCACTTCAACTTCAACTTTCATATGAAGGTTAAAAGACAGAGAATAGTAAAATTGTAAGTATAATAATTAGTTAAGAAACAAAATAAAAATCTATACATACATTCAAAGCAAAAATCTATAGTAGATACACAAATGTCAATGAGAAAAGAATCCAAACATAATACTAAAGAAAATCACCAAACCACTGGGAAAGAAAACAAGACAAGAAAAAAGGAACAAAGATGAACTACAAAACATCCAGAAAACAGTCAACAAAATGACAATAAATACATTCCTGTCAATAATTACCTTAAATGTAAATGGACTAAATTTTCCAATGAAAAGGTAGAGTGGCTGAGGGAAAACAAACAAAGACCCATCTATGTGTTACCTACAAAAAACTCACTTCAGATCTAACAACACACACAGACTGTAAGTGAAGGACTGAAAAAAGATATTTCATGCAAAAGGAAGCAAAAAGAAAGCTGGTGTGGCTAGATTTGTATCAGACAAAATAGGTTTTTAAATAAAGACTATGATAAAATACAAAGAAGGGCATTGCATAATGATAAAGAGGTCAATCCAACAAGAGGATATAACATTTGTAAATATTTATTCACCCAATATAGGAGCACCTAAATCTATAAAGCAAATATTAACAGACCTAAAAGGTGAAATGGACAGCAATACAATAATAGCAGGGGACTTTAATACCCCACTTATATCAATGGATAGACCATCCAGAGAGAAAAGCAATTAGACCAAATGGACTTAATAGGTATATACAGAACATTCTATCCAAAAGCAGCAGAATATATATTCTTCTTTAGTGTACATGGAACATTTCCTTTTAGCACTTTGAATATATTATGCCACTCCCACTGGCCTACAAAATTTTTGCTGAAATATCAGCTGATTGTCTTACAGGGGTTCCCCTATATATAGCAAGTTGTTTTTTTTTTTCTTACTGCTTTTAATATTCTCTCTTTCTGTTTAACTTTTGACAGTTTGATTATAACATGTCTTGGTATGGATCTCTTTGGGTTCATCTTGCTTAGAACTCTCTGTGCTTTCTGGAGATGGATGTCTGTTTCCTTCCCTAGTTTAGGGAAGTTTCCAGCTATTATTTTTTCAAATAATTTTTCTATCCTTTCTCTCTTCTTCTTCCTCTTCTGGGACCATTATAATGTGGGTATTATTTCACATGATATTGTCCTACAGGGTAAAGGGTCAAATTCTTTAGCTTTCAAAATAACTGATTAATTGGTGCTAATGCCCCACCCCACACTTATTTTATTGCAGTTGTCATTTAACTTTTTTGAAAATTCCATATTTATATAGTAACAGCAGAATCACATATTAAACCCTGTTTACTAATCAGCTAACTCAACAATTATCAATATTCAGCCATGCTAATATGATTTATACTTCCACCAACAACTCTTTTTATTTTCATTTTTTTAAAGGTCTTTTTTCTTTATTTTAGAGAGACAGCACAAGCAGGAGGGGCAGAGGGAGAGGGAGAGAGAGAATCAGGCAGACTCCACATCGAGTGTGGAGCCCAACGCAGGGTTTGATCCCAGGAATCCAAGATCATGACCTGAACTGAAACCAAGAGTTGGACGCCTAACCTAATGCACCACCCAGGTGCCCCTTCTTTTTAAATTATATAACTTTTTTCTTTTAGTTAAAATTTATGTAAGTCAAATTTATATAAATCTGATTTTTTAAACCTTAGTTTGCCTGTTCTTGAACTTCTGAGAATGAGTTGGTATGGTATGCAGTGATTTTGTGTGTCCAGCTTCTTTCACTCAGCATAGTATCTGTGAAATCCATCCACATTGCTGCCAGTACCAGTTTTTCATTCTTTTTTTATTATTGTTGTTTAGTAGTATTCCATTATATAAATTCCATGCCACAATTTGTCTATTATTTTATTTTCTGACAGACAGTTGAGTTGTTTCCAGTTCTAGCCACAGCTAGAAAGCTGCTGTGAATATTTTTGTATGGGTCTTTTTGTAGATAAACGTTTTCATTTCTCTTGGGTGAAATTACTAGGTCAAAAGGTAGTTGTTCATTTAGCTTTAAAGTTTAATCTCTTTCCAAAGTGGTTGTGCTGTCACTTCTTTTTATATTGCATTTCTTTGTCATTTTGAATAGATAATTAAGTCAAGTGGACAAAAAAAACCCAAAGTACAACAAGTATATATTGAGAAGTATTCTTGGCACCTTGTTTCTGTCTACCTCACTGCTCCATACTGCCTCCTGCAGGTAAGTGCTTCCATTAATTTCTTGTGCATTCTTCCAATTATTTTTAAATGCAGTGATGATTAAATAAACATGTTTTGTCCCATTCCCTCTCCTAACACAAAAATGGCCTACTATATATCCATAATGCACCTCCCTATTTTCACCTATCTACATATCTTAGAGTCTTTCTATATTGGTGAATAAATAGCTTCTTCATTGTTTTTTCTAAACCCAGCTCTATTGATGGCTCCTTGGATTGGCTCCAACTTGTTACTATTCTATACAATGCTGCAGTGAAGATCCTTGTATCTACATCATTACATATATATGTAGTAATAAAATGGGGACAAACGTTCAGAATGGTGCTTTAGCCTTATGAGGCCAAGGGTTATAGGTATTTGTAATTTTGTACTATTATCAAAATTGTGCCCCCAAACATGCTGTAACATTTTGTGCTCCCCTGAGCAATGCAAGAGAGATCCCCTTGTCCATAGTCTTGCTGCCAGAGTGTAGTGATCTCTGCCATTCTCAAACATTTCAACCCAACTATTCTGAAGAGCTGAGGAAAATAAACATGCAAAAACCCTACACTCCATGATTTCATCAGGTGAGGTCCTAAGAAGAACCCACTGCATTATTTGTGGGGCCAAGGGCAAAACAAAAATGCAGAGCCCTTGTTCAAAAGTTATTAAGAATTTCAAGATGATCAGAGTAGAGTATTAAGCCAAGCACAGGGCCCTTCTAAACATGTGGCTTCATGCAACAGCATAGCTTTTAAGCCATAAAAGTTATCCCTGGTCCTAAGCATCATAAAGAAAGAAAGAAATCTTTGAATAAATACCTTATTTTATCTTAAAACTTGATGCATATTTTTGTACTACTCCATATAATAATTACATTTTATATTATTTATATCAAGTCAAATTGATCTTTCAGGAAGGTATATCATAGTATTATGGGGCAATGCCCCCTGGCAGCCACCAGGTACCTCCAATAGTCTGATGGGAGAACTCTAGATGGCATATCCCAGAATTTCTCTGCTTCCAGACAAACTATTTAACACTAGTCATTTAAATATAAGGACCCCCACTTTCTCTGCCTCACATCTGAATGACCAAATAACCGCAGTGATGGGAATTGAAGGCCAAGTGGAGGCTGGTGTTGGGACAGTCATTGGAAGAAGATCCACAAATCCACAATTGCACTGATGTTTGTCTTAATGTCTGATTATACGATGTCCATTTGGGAGCCTGCTCTGCTCTGCTAGGTAAGAGAACAGTGCTCTGTACAACAAGGCTTGGAATGCTTCTGCGTTTTCCAAATGTTCTTATTAGTGGTGTTGGGGACTGCCAAGAATCAGTGTTGGTGGGCTGGACATGAAGCTAGAGGAAATTTCCTCAAAGAACTTGGGATAGTTCCTTCTGATATAATAGGAAGCAAGTGCAGTGGAGGGGAGCAAGTTTTGTAGTAAGATATGAAGGAGAGCAAAGCCAGGTGCTGTGTTAAGGGCTTTATATACATCCTCACAGAGCCCCCTTCTTAGGACTGCTCCACAAATAACATCTGAAAAGACAGACACAGAGGGGTGAAGAGACATCTATCAAATAGGCAAAGAGAAAAAATAGAACTGAATGTCAAACAATTAATACAAATATAGCCAGTATACTCATGAGGATTGAGGTAAGAGGGAAGAACAATTTGATAGTAAACTAATCCACACTTTGAAGCCATTACTGTATCCCTGAGTGTTAATCCATACTGTCCTGAGGAAGCCACCTTTCCCTGCTCTTTCGCCCCCTCTGCTGGCAGTGCTAAGGAGCGGTCCTCAGGTGAAAACAGCCGCAAGCACTGGAGAGAAGATGAAGAAAATGAGGTAGGTATTTTCCGCAGCCATACTTCTCAGATTTTAATATGCATATGAATTGCTTGGGAATCTTGGTAAAATACAGATTCTTATTAAGTCTGGGCTTGGGCCTGAGAGTCTGCATTCCTAGCAAGCTCCCAGGTCATGCTGGGTTTTGGACCACACTTTGAACGGCGTGGCTTTACACCATCAGTAACCACTAGCACAAACCCTCTTCCTGAGGTCCCCCAATTTCACATAGAACTGATCACTATGGCCTTTAACTGGCTTTACATTCAACACTGGGTCCAATTCACAATTGAAGAGTTTAAGTTCTCCAGTTGCTTCCATGATTTGCTTCCATGATTTACTTCCATACAAGTCATCAGCTTTGTCATGCAGTTGATGGTAGTCAAATACTAGAATCTAGCCAGGAGATATCACAATGATTTTGTCATATGGAGTCACAGTTTTATCTTACAAGAGTCATTTAACCAACCCTCTCATTTTGCAGGTGAGAAAGCTGGGGCACAAGGAGAGAGTGACTTGACCATAGTTACACAGTGTGTTGATAGCAGCCAGACCAAAAATCTAATTACACTGACAACTGTTCTTATGCTGCCCGTCCAGGTCATTTCACATTCTTCTCTTTCTCTAAAATGACCAGACTCATATCTGCTAAGTCCTATAGACCATTAAAGTCCTAAGTAGTGGATCACGAAACCCAGGAAACGTAACAGTATGCATCTGATGTCAAGAGTTTTCCCCACATTCTTTCTTTTGTGAATTGGTGTCCAGGTCTCTTATCAACAGACTTAGTCTTCATAAATCCATGAGAAGAAAAAAGAAATACTAGTCCCCATCTTACTATCATCACCTATCTTGGATGTTTAATCCTTGTTTTGCTTTATCTTTTCTGCCTGAATCCAATTTACTACAACAGGACACATTAGGTCTTAATTGATACATTTTTTTTTTAATTCTCCTCCAAAATAATACCAATTAATTCTGTAGGGTGGGGATGAGAAGATTCTTATTAAGTATGTGTTGAGTGAATGATTTATTATTTGGGTAGGTAATAGAATGAACTGATTATTGCATTCAGATAAATACATCATAACTAGACAGCAAAAGGAAGGACTTGTAAGACCCCCAAATGAGACCCTGCTCAAAGTGGGGTTAGCCATAAACTATGCAATTTCAAGGGTTGTTCCCCCCCCCCTTCGGCATCAGAATTTACTTTAGAGCACTTAAGTGATTTTCATGCCTGAATGAGAGTGAAGGGTGAATTTCCAAACTGCCCTTTCCATTCCCAACAACAAGAAAAAAAAGTAGGAGAGTAAATACAGTTTCCTGGTCTCAGAGGTCCCACCCAACGTAAGCATAGAATGCAGATGAGCAAAGTGAGTGGGCGAGTGAAATCGTTTGTAACAAAAACTCATTATTTACAGATGAGAAATTTATATTGTCAGCGTAATATCTGTGAGTCTGAACGACGCTGAGAGTATATAAATGCAATGCGTTCTGCTGCAGAAGTACAGAGCTTAGGACACAGCACAGCCAAAGGTCCACAAAGAGGGCTCGCTCTCTCTCCACCTGCTCTGCTCCAGTCACGGTGTCAGAAGGTAAGATTCAGAGGGAGTGATTGCAAGACTCTCAATCCTGTTTGGGGTACAGTTAGGTATTTTTAGGGGCGCAAAGTATTATGAATTAAGAGCTTTTATTTCATCTTATACCTTATTGCTAATAATTCAAGGGGCAGAATGGAGATGAAAAAGTGATATAAGATACATTTACATATATTTATTTCAACATCGTGAAGCTGAAAAGTGACTTGGATAAATAATCCAATGCAAAGATATAAAATAGAAAGAAAAACAAAGATTCAAATCAATGCACTTGTTATAAGATTTAACTGTTAGGAGAACTGCTTTTTTAAAATAAGTGGTAACATTTTGAAAAATAAATATTTTCCTTGGGTTTGATAAATGTGTATACTACTTTGAACAGAAGGCGCCTTTTAAATTCAGCAGAAATGTGTCCATTAGAGAAGCTATAACAGCAATTGCTCCTTACCAATGAAAACTTATGGCTTTCTAAAAGAGCAGAACCAACATCGTCTTTCAAATATTCAAATTTCTGATAAGTCTATCAAAAAAATCAAAGCCATGAAATCAGCTCTTCATAAATGAGACATAGCATATCTGGTGCGAGAAAAATAGAGTTAAGGATTGGGAAGACTTTGGATGGAACTGCGTAAAACCACAGATTAATAATCCCTTACTATGTATTAAAAACCAATAATAATAAGTAATATATCTAAAATGTTCACATTCTGAAACGAAATTTTAGTAAATCTCTTTAGGAAAAAAACAGATGTTCTAAAGTACCTATTTAAGTTCTTAAGGACAAAGAACAATTTTGCAAAGATCCTCAAAAGCTGAAAATGATTAAGTGGTGTGTTTTTGCCCCACATATGAAGGACCTATAAAAGAAATGAGCCAACCCATTTGAAGAGTACTTATTTGGCCTACAACACCAATATATCTGGGGATATAGTATAATGACACCTTGCCGAGGTCTAAGGTGTATCTTCCTAAAAGACTTCCTACACAAAGAATACTATTGTTACGATACTTTCCCTTAAATTTGAGCAGAAATGTGTGGTTCTTAAAAAACTGCAGATTCTTTCCTTAGACTACCAAAAGGGGGGTGATTAAAATTCTTCTCTTATTGGGTAGGAGCTTGACCCAAAATAACATAAATATTTGCTTTCTCAGTAGTGGTATTCAAACACTTAATATTACTCTTAAAATTTTCACAACTCTGTAGGCTTCCACTAAATGAATGAATGAAATTTTTAAAAATCAGTTCCTTTTTCAGTAGAACTCATTTTATTGCCTATAGAGGACTTCAGATACTCACTTCCGTACAGTTGCTTCTCTTTCAGTTAGTTTCCACTGTGGCAGAATCCCACCTGTTCTAAATCTGCCTCCGTAGAACATACTAGAAAATACTGTCAAATCTTTTGGAACTTTGCAAAAAAGGAATTATTTAGGACTAAACTGACTTTTTAACAGTAAGTTAACCCTAAAAAGAAATGCTTGCTGTAATTTTTTAAAAATTCCCCAAAGACTGAATTTACAGTTGAGAATTATAATCAGAAGACACTACCTGCATATGTGACAAAGTTTCCAAAGTTTGCTGACTAGGTAAGCTGAAGCGGAGCGAAATGCCTAATTAGTAACTTAATACTGATGAATGAAGAAGGGCGCATGTGTGATTCCTACTGTGTTGCTTTGTCTAATTGACCACTTACTCCACAAAGACAATATTTCAAAGAAAGAAAGAAAAATACCACTGCAGGTACACGGTGGCCGTGTTTTAGTGCCAAAGACAGATTAGTAAATATGGCGAGGATGTTAAAGAAAAGATTGATAGTTTAAAATGATAATATTTGTAAAATCCTTGTTTCAAACCAAATGCCATGTGCTAAAAATACTCATTCAAATTATTTATGGGTAAGCATAATCAAACTTGGATTGAAATCCCCACTTTTCAAAGTAAACACGGTCGGTCTTTGAAAGTAGCAGAGAGAAGTTCATGACAAACATGGGACTCAAAGTTTCCATGCAGTGAATAGAGGAGGTGGCCCCGTGGGCACCTGCCGCCGCCCCGCATTCATATTGATCCCCACCCCATCCACGCCGCATCATCATGGCCTTGGCATCCAGTGGCTTCACGGGGCATCTGCTTGAGCTACGGAGACAAGCAACCAGGTGTATCGTACAACCAGGCCTAGGGTGTCAGTAGCAGTGAATGACATGTCCTGGACTAAGTCCAATTATAAAACAACCTGGGGACTTCCAAGACTCCAGAAGCAAGCATTAATTTTCTTTATGACAGTGATCTCTTAGTTTCTTAGTTGTGATTGTCCAAGTTGCCAGAAGCATTAGTTCTTGTTGCAAATTGCTTGTCTTTAAAATGATTTTTCCCTTTAATTTAGAACAGGTCAAAGCACCCTAAAATACCTCAAATCTGTTGGCCGCTTTATAATTACAAAGTCTAGACCAAGTTACACTATTTAAAATATAAATGAATAATACATCTGAACCGACAGCTGGTATGCCAAGTTGTAGCCTGAGGCTGCTTTAAGATGGTTGAAATGCAGTATAATGTAAATGCTTGGAAGTGGAGGACTATTAATTGAAAGCCAGACTGATAGTGAAGGGGGTGGCATTATGGATAAGGTGCCATTCAGGCTAACCATATGTAGCATATCATCCACAGTAGATATTTTAAATGTTTATCATGGACATTTTTAATTTCAAGTCTGGAAATGAGCCTTCTAATCATTAACACAAGTGTCCTGCACTAATGAAGAAGCTTAGTTGGTGGTACATATCTTTTTTTTTTAATTGGGTGGAACATATCTTTTGTATCCTCTTTATTACCAAACAAAATCTGGGGAAAAATATAATCCACTATTTGAAATTAAGCTGGAAATACTGTCAGAGTAAAATTGATGACTAGCTTATTCTTTCTATTTGTAATATTTACTTAGTCAAAAATGAACTAATTTAATCTGACAGGTTTAAATATGGTTGCTGGCCTCCTCCTACCCTCTAACCCCCGCCCCTGACTCTGTGTTCCCACAGGCAGCAAAAATGAAAAGCATTTACTTTGTGGCTGGATTGTTTGTAATGCTGGTACAAGGCAGCTGGCAACGTTCCCTTCAAGACACAGAGGAGAAATCCAGGTATTAAATCCCTAGACTTGAACGAACATAACATTATGGTTAGAATAGAGCCTGTAAAAACTATGATCAGTGAGTAGGTCTCAGTAAAATACTCTGTTCGTTTTCCAAATGGTCAAGGTATCATTGTGATAAAGGCTTTTCTGCAGCATAAATCAGAGTATGCGCTATTTCATAACCAAAGGGGAGGGCAATGTTGCATATTCGTTACACAGGAAATTATATCTCTTTGAAATCTTCAGCTGATACTATCTATCCATTCATTCCACACTGTAGAGTAGATTATTTTAATTGTTCATACCGACTTTGTGTCTCTTTTACTCCTTTGAAAAAATAATGGTTAGTTGCTAATTGGGAAAGTCATGTGCGTTCATGATAGAAAATATTTTGAAAACATGCAAAATTTTTTTCAAGTACTCAAGCTTCACTATTCAGAGAAAACTATTCATAATTCTAAAATTTGGTGTATACTTTCCTGTATTTTATGTTCACTGTATATAAATATATCCCAGATACTGTTTTTTCTCATTTATTATTTGTTTTTTTCTTATATCATTAAAAATATCTATTAAATATATGACCTTTAATGGCTGCATACTATTTCATCTCATAAATGTATAGTATTTATTTAGCTATTCCTCCTTTATTAAACACTTAATAATTCTTCCAATTTTCCCACAAAGAATGCTGCAAATAACATTTTCCCCTATGTTTCTTACTATTTTCTGAGGATAGATTTCTAGTAGTAGAATTACTATGTCAAAGGGTTTGAATGAGTCTAAATTTTTTATATTATCTTGCCAACTTGCTTTCCAGAAAAGTCACACACATAACACACTCCCATCAGCAGTATAGAAATACTTCTCTCACACTATCCTTCCCTGTGTTTAATCCTTGCTAATTTGACAGGTAAAAATAGTATCTCATTTCTATTTCTGAGTATTAATCACATTGACTATTTCCCCATATTTACCATGCCAACCAACTGTTGATCACTGGCATGCATATTATCCACTATACAGTTTCAGATTACCAAGTGCACTTTTTCTTGTCTTTTTTTTTTTTTTTGAGTGTTTAATTGTCTTTCTTCCACCATTAGCTGCCATATAACCAGGTAACTGAGCTACCTTTTGATATTAATATATGCAAAAACACAATTAGGAACAAAAGTCTGCTACTGCCCGACAAACAAGGGGGAATTTTTTATTCTTTTAAAATAGTGAAGCTATTGATCTCTTCCGTCATTATGAGCATAATCATGAGTAGATGCATTAAAGGGAAAAAAAGACTCCTTTAATCCCATTTCAGAAAAAAGAAGCCAGTTGAGAAATCTACTACCAGAATACAGAATCAGAGTGTATTCAATTCCAATAAAACTGTGGAATTCCCATGGCAAGCTAAAGGTGTCTCTGAACTACCCACTGAAATACTCAAGGCACCTGCCTTCCAGCTTCAGAAGTGCAGCGTTTTATGGAGACGATGCTGTTCAAGTGATTCTACTCTTAAGGAGAGATTTACTTGCACCAATTACTGTTCTTCACAGATCGCTCCCAGCTCCGCAGACAGACCCGCTCAATGATCCGGATCAGATGAACGAAGACAAGCGCCATTCTCAGGGCACATTCACCAGTGACTACAGCAAGTACCTGGACTCCAGGCGTGCCCAGGATTTTGTGCAGTGGTTGATGAGCACCAAGAGGAACAAGTAAGGGTCTGAACCTGGTCCAAACATTGCACACAAATGTGTTACATAAATACGTCTACAATGTCTCCTGAGTTTTTTTATCATGCTTGTCAAATCGTGCCCATAAACTCTTCCAATTTTGATCATTTTCAAGGTTGATGATGCTATCCTTTGTATTATTCCTCAGAATATCCCCTCCCCCTCCACACCTCCAATCCCCTTACCTATCCTCCAATGGCACATGGACTTTAAATGGTATTCTCAACTGTGTCTTGGCCCATTTCCCTTTAAAATCGGAAGTCGACCCTTGTGGAGCCACAAGGTTAGGCATGTAATTTCTGACCAAAGGATAGAGCAAATTCAACATTCCCTTGTAGGGTTCAAACTCATGACTGTGATCACATTCAAAGTATCCTCTAGCCAAGTTAATCATGGTAAGGAATGGAAACAGATTCAGTCTTTTTCTTGTAGAATACAATCCAAGATACACATTTAAAATTACAGCCTAGCTGCACAGCATAAAGAGAGAAGAAGGCAAATAAGAACACAAGCCTATCGTAAGGCATACATTTTAATGCTGGATTTTCTTTGACAGTGTTGGGTTTTTTGCTACATCTAGGCTACTGGAGGAAATCATCCGCAAGGGTTTCACAGAGATGGTGGAATTTCACAATTTCTTTGGAGGGTGGCCCACAGGGGAAGGGAGTTATGCATACAAAGTAGCTGAAGGAATCTAAAAATCAGGAAAAGGTTATAGATTTGTCTGGATAGAATAGAGAAGGGAGAGAGGAAGTTAGAGCAAGAGAGTGAACAGAGCCAGCAGGAGAAACAGGAGCAACAGAGTAGTTGACCTAAAGTTCTTAAAGTGGAAGTTACAGCTGCAGGAAAGATGGCGGGCACAGCCAGAGCAGACACTGGGAGAAGTCCCTGCCAAGGACTACAGATGAGACCATTGGCAAAATGTTGGAAATCACAAATTTGAGAAAATGAAAACAACTGTCCTCATTTCTAGAAAGGGATTGCCACAACGTGTTTAACTAACTGGAAACAATTTTTTTCTCAGGCGGTTTCTGTTGTGTGTTTAAGATCAACCTTCTGGGGCAATATATGTAGGGGAAACTGAGGGAAGCTGGTCACCCCCCTACACAAGAGCTCTGCACACCCTTGAGGGTGAAATGGAGTCTTCTTCTTAGCTTTCCTCATGGCTGGCCCATCACACATTTCCTTTAATCCATTATCATGTGGTCCCTTTGATGATATTTTGAGATAATCCTTTGCTTTCCCTTGAATCACTTCATTAACTCTGACCCCCATATGGACTAATAAACAGCTGCCTTGCTTGCGAGTAGCACAGCACAGGGCAGAGCCCACATATATTGAGACTGAAGTAAATGCAGCTTTAATAATCAATGGCACAGACAAGCAGGGGAGGCGAAAATGGGTATGCTGGGTAGAGTGGAGGGGCCTTAGCCTACCTCAATTGTTGTTAGCCCTATCCCATCAACCTTGGATCCAGGTAATAAATGTAGCTTCAGAATAATCCCCTGGCCACCGTCATCTCCCAAATCTCCCTAAGCCCCTTGTACATAGGATCCCGAACCCAAAGCTGCACTGCTTAAAGGTGAGAACCATATTGCTAAAGAGACAGATCTTCAACTTAACTTTCACATTTCTTTCAGGAATAACATTGCCAAACGTCATGATGAATTTGAGAGACATGCTGAAGGGACCTTTACCAGTGATGTAAGTTCTTATTTGGAAGGCCAAGCTGCCAAGGAATTCATTGCTTGGCTGGTGAAAGGCCGGGGAAGGCGAGAGTAAGTCTGTACATTCTTATTTAACATTTTTTTTTGCATGATGCTGAAAACTTAGACTACAGTTATCTATATATGGATCTGGATTACAGAAGCAATTAGTATAGTCTCACAAACTGAGGAAATAACTCGAATCGGTGGAAGACAGTCTACAAAAGTCTAGTCTGTTTTATTTTTGATAGAAAATATTAATAATATTTATAATTAATAATCATCTTCTAGTATAGTTGTGTTATAATTAAGGTATTCAGGGGGCGCCTGGGTGGCACAGCGGTTAAGCGTCTGCCTTCGGCTCAGAGCGTGATCCCGGCATTATGGGATCGAGCCCCACATCAGGATCCTCCGCTATGAGCCTGCTTTTTCCTCTCCCACTCCCCCTCCCTGCTTGTGTTCCCTCTCTCGCTGGCTGTCTCTATCTCTGTCAAATAAATAAATAAAGTCTTTTAAAAAAAATAATTAAGGTATTCATTTGTCAAGCCACGACACTCTTGATAACAAAGAGAATGCTTTTGATAACTGTACCAGGACGACAAGCTTAGACTAGAACTGTCTCGGGAAATCTAGAGATAAGGAAAAAGAAGACATAGGGCTGAAAACTGAAAGTCTGACTGTAAATATTTACACGTGGGATCACATGTACGTGTGTGTCAGGTTTCAGATAAAAACGTGATGAAGACGAAAAAGAACAAAACTTAAGATGTGTAATGAATTGCCCCTCAAAGTACGGAGAGGTGGAAACACCCATAGATTTAACAATATGCCCATTTTTTAATAGGACTGTCATATAGACAACCACTAAATTGTCAAAGTTGAAAATGAAGCTAAAGCCTTTTGGGACTTTCTTGGAACTTACCACAACCAAACAGATTCCTGAACCATCTCATTTTCTCCTGATCATTTTGATTGACATTTGAAATATGAGAGGCAGGAAATTCATGTTCAACTCTGTTTTTTTTTTAGTGAGATTTAAAACAAGCTCAGTGAGACTTAAAGAGGTCTTAAGACAAAAGGAAACTAGTATTGCCGCTGACTTTTAAAACATGAATGACCAAACCGATAAAACTAATGGTAAAATAGTCGCTTACACTTGAGGATATGTTATGGTGTTTTAACGTAATAATGCCAAAATTCTGCTATACTAAACCATTCAAAAAGAAAATGTTGTATAGACTAGTTTTAATCCTTTCATACTGCACGTCGCAAGGCTGTTCAAATAATCACTAGTCTTATGAGACATAGTACATTTTTCTGAATTATAGACAAATTAAGTCTCAGTAATAACATCTGCTGCCAATACACTAAAATCTTCGAAGTAGCCTGGAATATTGAAAAGGGCATGACGCTACATAGTTTTGGTTTCAGATCCCAGCTCTGCTCTTTCCTACCTAAATCATTCCCTTTCCCACATGGAAGTTTCTGTGAGGCTTTTTCCCGGTAGGCCCGTGGAAATAGAAACTGTTTTCTCGGTGGTCCCCCTGAGACTTACCAGGGATATGCAATCAGTAAGGACTTACCTAGAACATTTAACCAAGTACTTATTTAATCCTTTCTTCTCAGCTTCCCAGAGGAAGTCGCCATTGTTGAAGAATTACGCCGCAGACACGCCGACGGCTCTTTCTCTGATGAGATGAACACAGTTCTCGATGATCTTGCCACCCGGGACTTTATAAACTGGCTGCTTCAGACCAAAATTACTGAGAGGTGACTGTATTTTAGTTAATTCTGAAACCATCAAAACTTCCATAAGTATTATCACACAGGCGACAGGTTGTTCCCGACGTCCGGGAGAGGGTCTTTATTTAGTCTCTTGGTATATAATCAAAATTAGGAATCATTTAAGAAAACATTATTATATTCATTTTTGACCATTACAGTCCTCTCCATTCACCCATTTAGTCCAAAAACATTTCCTGAGTGTCAACAAGGGACAAAGCATTAGGAACACAGATAGGAATAAAACATGGAGACGCAAAGTCATTCGCATATTAACGTCACATTAAAAATTGCTATCTATATATGTTGACACTTTAGCACAAAGTAAAATACCAGCAAACACTGTATTAGGGACTGAATGTAATAAGCATCGTAGTAAAAATCTAAACACCAAAACTTAAGGACTTATTTTGATAAGTTATAATTGCTTTTTATGATTATTCATAAACTTTAAATTTCTTGATAGAGGAACTTTAGGATAAGTCATCTCTGAATGCAAATGTTTGAAGAGTTCAAAAGAGTAAGGGATTTATAAAGTGAAAAGATTGACAAACAAGTTTTATCAAAGTAAATCACTGAAATATTTCCTGGATAATTTAATTACATCATCTCAGTATTACAGCTATGCTAAATCACTGCCATTTTTTTTTTTAATTTCTAGGAAGTAAGTATGTCACTCTTCAAGATCACCTTCACATCACCTGCCAGCCATGTGGGATATTTGAAACTTTAAGTTCTGTAAATTTAAGAGGTGTATTCTGAAACCATATTGCTTTGCATGCCAATAAATAAATTTTCTTTTAATGTTGTGTAGCCAAAGATGGTAAATGAAATAAACCATTGTCAAAATATTACTAAAATACCAACTTTAAAATATGAAAATGCAGAATTCTCTCATTTTCTTATTTTGGATGAAGTACCCTAACCTGCTTACATTAGCAATGAAATTATTTTTCTGTGGTTTAATTTGTACATATCAATTATTTCAATCACAATATATCTGCATTGTAATGGTAGGATAAGGGCAGACTAGTAGCCACAGTGGTAAAACAGGAAAGAGACATTCCTCTTGAAACGTTTGTCATAAAAGTGCTCTGCTTTCAATATATCAAAGGTAGATAAATAAAATTTTCAAGCTTCTTTACCATTGTCTGTTTTCTGTCTTCTTCGTGACCCCACAGCTTCCAAACACCCTTTCTTCCTAAGCTCATAGCCCATGAGCCAAATCTAGTGCCCGGACATGGCTTCATGATTTGAATGGCGGCAGGGGCTTTAACATTTTGGGCCCACACTGAAAAGTCAATGTATTTATATAAACATATTGATTTCTGGCTTATTTTTAAAAAAATAGATCATCAGGCAATATCAGACCTACAAGACAAATCGCTGCTGGAGCTAAGTACCAGCTGCACCCTTCCGAGGGGGCACAGGCTCTTAGTCAATTTTGTTTATCTTAAAAAAGAAAACAAAACAGCTTTTAGTTTTGTTGGTCTTTCAATTGTTTCTCTGCTCTCTATTTTATTTATTTCCATTCTGATCTTTGTTATTTCATTCCTACTGCCAACTTTGGGCTTACTTTGTTCTTGTTTTTCTAGATCTTGAGATGTGAAGTTGGTTGTTTATTTGAGATCTTTTGATTTTCTCAATACATGCATTTATCACTTTCTCCTTCCCTCTAAGAACTGCTTTTGCAGCACCCCATGCATTTTGGTGTGTTGTGTTTCCCTTTTCATTTATTTCATGATTTTTTCAAAATTTCCTTTTTGATTTCTTCTTTGGTCTATTGATTGTTCAGGAATGTGTGGTTTAGTTTCCACATGCTTGTAAATTTTTCAGCTCTCCTCTTGTTACTGATTTCTAGTTTCATGCCACTATCTGCTTAAATTTGCTGAGATTTGTTTTGCGGACTATTATATGACCTATTCTGGAAAATGTTCCATATGCACTTGAGAAGAGTGTGTATTCTGCTGCTGTTGGACGGAATGTTCCAGAACTGTCTTAGGTCAATTTAGTCTAATGTATGGTTCAAGTTCACCATTTTGTAGTTGACTACATGTCTGGAAAATCTGTCCATTGTTAAATCTACTCTAGGTTTTTGCTTTTTGGTTGCCATAAGGCTCATATGAAAATATCTCAAAAATAAAACAGTCCATTTTAACTTAATAACAACCTAACTTCAATTGCATACAAAAGCTCTACCCTTTTACTCCTCCCCTTTTATATCTTTGATGTCACAATTTACCTTTTTTATACTTTTGTGTTTGTTAACAAATGGTAGTAGCTACTTTTCTGTAGATGCTTCCTGTTGCATTTTTTATTTCATTCACTAATTCTTCAGCTCTAGAATTTCTGTTTTGTCCTTTTTTACGATTTCTGTCTCTTCGCTAAATTTCTCATTTTGTTATATATTGCTTTCCTGATTTTGTTGAATTGTCTTTTTATGTTTTCTTATAGCTGGTTGAGTTACCTTAAAACAGCAATTTAGAATTATTTAACAACTAGACTACACAATTCTGTGTCTTTGAGTTCTCAACAATTGGAGGATTATTATCTTTTGGCAATGATATGTGTCCTTGATTCTTCATGCTTTTAAAGTTCTGCATTGCTGCTTTCACATTCAAGGTAGTAGATAGACTCTCAAATTTTCACTAGTTGCCTTCAGGTGGGATATAGGGATATATTGTTTGTTGGTCCTATTAAATGAGGGGCTCCTCTGACCTTCTATGGGTACACTCCCTCCACACTTCTTACTTCCTCTTGTGGAAGAATTCTTAGGCTTTTGTGTCTTCTCTGGTTCTTACGATTCACCAGGCTGGCTACTGAAAACCTAAGTTTTGTTTTCCAAAAGGTGGCACTACAGCTCAAGTTTGTGGTTTCTCCCTTGCTCACAGACCCTGGTCTGATTTTCTGAGTGCACTTCATTTACCAGAGCTGGCTCCCCCACACACTGCACTAAGGAGCACATGCCAGGGACCAGGCGTAGAGTTGACGGAGCCGTGGGTTTAGCACTTGGAGAATTGAGAGTGCCTGCGAGCCTGATGGGGGTTGTCTACCATGTTTTCTTGTATGCAAACTGTTGTCTTTACCACTCCAGAACAATATACCTATGGATGACTTAAAAGGCTCCATTTGGAACTGAAATTTGGTTTAGAAACTGTATTCTCACTATATCAGAGTCAAAAGCTTGAGAACTTCTCAGTATGTTCCAGTTAAGCGGAAGCCTTCAGAACTATGGAATATTCTCATACAAAGCAGGAGAAGTAGTCAGCTAAGAAAATTATCACGTGGTTGAGGTGAATGGAGAAGGGGAGGATAAGACAGAAAATGTGAGTCAAGCCCAAAGGAATGCCCAAAGTCAAAAGCAGAGAAAATTAATCTTCCCTTAAGTTCAAAAGGCAAACTAAGGGATGACAATGGGAAATAAAGCTACGGAAGAAGACATGTAAGTGTAGAAATGAAGTTGAATTTGTTAGTTATGTATATGTTTAACTGTGTGTAATACAAATCCAGTCACAGAGAATTAGCTACATGGGTGTTTATATCTTTCACAAAACAAGAAGTTCAGAGGCAGGGAGTCCAAAAGTAAACATGTCAGTTATAGCACACGGTCTTCATCCTTCCGCTTTGCCATCATTAACAATGGCTTTCCTCCCATGGTCACCTTAAGATTGAAAGTTGACTGGTCCATCTCCCAGTTTCATGTTCATTTTCCAGGGAAGATGAAGATGATGAAGAAAAAATGAGTAGGAAGAAAAAGAGGAAGAGGAGGAAGAAAACAAGAATAAGACACATAGGAAATGAGAATTAACAATCAAGAATAGAATGCACAATTTTGAAAAAGTGAAACATTCTCAGAAATCCGCAGCTTTTCAGTCGTGTCTTGCAGGCCAGATATGTGTCCCATGATCACATCCTGGCTAGAAAGGAGGCTGGGAAATGTTATCTTTCAGCAGCATGCCAAATCAGGATTACATTTATTAAGAAAGGGAAAAAGAGAATATTATGTAGGGAATTAAAATCAAAAGGCATATTACCAGTCAGGTTTAGATGCCCAAGCCTTATTTTAGTGAGTGTCACCTTTGTAGTTTGAGGTTTTGTCCACCTAACATAAGTCCAAGCATTTTTACAAAATCCTAGATTCCCTCTGAATTCAATGTGATAAAAGGAAAATATCCAACAAAGAAATTATTGGAGAATATTCAGATAAAACTCATATAAGCATCCTATATCTTTAATTATAAAATTAAAATTAATGGGAATCAAGGAGTAAAGGATTCACGTTGAATGAACCAAGCAGATATAAAAGAAGCAGAGTTGTGCTCTTGCAATCAGAAGGTAAATCTCAAGCAAAAAATATTAAGAAAAGAACACTTTAAAATCCTAAGTGCTATGAATCATAATGAAGATCCATAACAGCTATTAATATTTATGCATCCAATGGCACATCAACCACTTTCACAATGCAGAAACTACATGAGATTAAAGAAGAAATAGTCAGAAATACACTAACAATGGGAAATCTTAACTATCTTCTCTTAAACCAAGATAGAGCCAGTGAGGTAAAAAATTAGGATTCAAAAGACCTAAACAACATAATCAATAAGATAGATATTATATATATAAATTGAATTATGAATTCTATGAAAGAGGATACATGTTTTCCAAAATGGAATGGAAAATTCACAAAAACTGACCACATAGTAGGCAAACATCAATATTTGTACAATTATTGTTCTCTGACCATAATGCAACAAAACTAGAAATAAATTAAAAAATGATTTTTAAAAGCTTTTTTTATACCTGGACATTAAAATACATAATGTTAAGCAATTCTTGGGTGAAAGAGAAATTATAATACAAAATTGTCAGTTTATAGAAAATAAAGACAACAGTGTTACACATCAGAATTGAAAGAACGTTGTTAAAGCACAGCTGTACGGGAGGTTCTTACTATTAAATATTTGTAATCGACTACAAAAAATGCATTGAAGATAGATTAAACATGCAACTCAAAAAGCTAGAAAAAGACTCAAAGTAAAAAGAAAGTAAAGAAATTAATAAAGAAAAAAGCAAAAATAATGAGATAGAAAATAAATAATAGAACTTATGATGAAATAAAAATATTGGTTCTATGGAAGAAAAATCAGCAAAATTGACAAATGACTGAAAAGCCTTTATTTTAAATAGAAAACATAAATACCATAATAAGAAATGGTAACAGTAAATAATTATCAAAGTAAAAAAATTTTTTAAATTGAGACTAATTTGAACAACTCTATGTCAATACATTTAAAAATGGATTGTAAAAATAGCTTTATAGGAAAACACAGTTTACCAAAATTGTTCCCAATATAGATGGACACTCTAGAAAGACCATTTTCCATTAAAGAATAGAGAAAAGTTTTAAATACGTCTGTACAAAAAACATGATGTCCCTACAAAAACCCCAGAAAACCAGATGATTTCACAGTGGATTTCTACTTAACCTTGAAGCATCAGATAATCAATTAGATTTAAGTTATTCCAGAATATTGAAAACACAAAAAGCTTGTAAATTCTTTTTCTGAAATGAATGAGTAGAACATTGATACTAAAATATGAAAACAAGGGGCGCCTGGGTAGAGCAGTTGGTTAAGCCTCAGACTCTTGATTTAGGCTCAGGTCATCATCTCAGGGTCCTGAGACAAAGCGCAGCATCAGGCCCTGCACTCAGCATGGAGTATGCTTAAGACTGTCTCCTTTTGCCCCTCCCCCTTTCTTTCTTTCTAAGATAAAAAAATAATTTTTTAAAATTAAAAAAATAAAATATGAAAACAAATTGCACAAAATTCTACAGATGAATTTCACTTATAAACCCAGGTTCAAATATCTTTAAAAAAGAATCCAACTGTCCATTAAAATATTATAATGTGGAAAAATCAGAACACTTGGGCACTGTTGTTGGGAACGTAAAATGGCATAGCTCCTGTGAAAAATAGTACGACAGTTCGTCATCATAAAATCCAACAATTCCACTTCTGGGTACCTAAAGCAAATCCTTGAAAGCATGATCTCAAAGAGATATTTTCCGTGCATATTCATAGCAGCATTATTCACAATAGCTAAAACATGTAAACAACCCAAGTGCTTATTGGCTGATGAATGGATGAGCAAAATGTGTCATATACATACAATAGAAAGTGATTCAGCTTTGGGGGCCTGGATGATTCAGTCAGTTAAGCGTCTGCCTTCCGCTCAGGTCATGATCTTAGGGTCCTGGGATGGAGCCCAGTGTCAGGCTTCCTGCTCAGCGGGGAGTCTGCTTCTCCCTCTTCCTCTGCTCCTCCCTCCCTGCTCCTGTGCTTTCTCGCTCCCTTTCTCTCTCTCAAATAAATAAATAGGGGCGCCTGGGTAATGCAGTCCTTAAGCATCTGCCTTCGGCTCAGGGCGTGATCCCGGCGTTCCGGGATCAAGTCCCACATCGGGCTCCTCGGCTGGGAGCCTGCTTCTTCCTCTCCCACTCCCCTGCTGTGTTCCCTCTCTCAGGCTATCTCTCTGTCAAATAAATAAAATCTTTAAAAAAATAAATAAACAAATAAATAAATAAATAAATAAATAAATAAATTTTAAAAAAATGATTCAGCCTTAAAAATGAAGGATATTCTGCAATATGCTACAACATGGATGAACTTTGACGTTATGCTGAGTAAAATAAGTCAGTTACAAAAAGACAAATACTGTATAATTCAGCTTGATGTATTTGGAGTAGTTAAAATCATAAAGACAAAAATTGTAATGGTGGTTGCCAGGGACTGGGGGAAGGGGAAAAGAGGAAGTTGTTTAATCAGTATAGAATTTCAGTTTTTCAAAAGAGTTAGGGGGATGGATGATGGTGATGGTTGCAAAACAACATGAATGTCTTTATTACCACTGCATTGTATGTACACTTATAAATGGTTAAGATGGTAAATTTAATGTTATGTGTATTTTACCACAATAAATTGTGTGTGTGTGTGTGTGTGTGTGTGTGTGTGTGTGTGTATAATGACCAATGGAAATTATGCTTTGGATGTAAAGCAGTTCAATATTAGAAAGCCCCTTAATATAATTCATCGTATTAATAGGCATGAGAAAACCATAATATCGTCTCCATAGATGCAAAAAAGGTATGCATGACAATATTGAACCTTCATCCATGACAAGATAGAAATTGATGGATATTTTTTAAATATGATAAAACATATACTAGCCCAAAATTTTGCAGTTTACTTAATGCTAAATATTGGAGATATTCCCATTAGACTCAGAAACAAGGAAAAGCTACCCATTATTTTGACTATTTAACATTGTCTTGGAGGTACTAAGAAATTTTAAAAATTAAGGTAATTAAGTTAGAGAAAGTACACATCCAAAAGGATTTAACAAAACTACACCTACTTAAAGATGTTATGTTTGTATATCTGAATAACTCAAAAAAAATAAATGGAAAAAACACTACAAACAATAAGATAATTTAGTATATTAGAAGATATAAAATAAACATACAAAATCACTAGCCTTCAGAAAGAAAAGAAAACAAGACAAATACATCAATTCTTGTTAATTCATAGTAGTTATGTTACATAAAATCACCACGAACACTGAATTAATGAATACGAACTCCTAGGGGAACTACAGAGTTAAGGTCTCACAAGCCTCCATTTTTGTTAACCAAAACACCACTTGCCTTTCCATAGGTTTGTTCACCAATGTCCTTGTAAAACAAATCACTCTCATAAGCATTGAAAATCTCTTCCGTATAGTTCTTTTCCTTATAACACTTAGCAGGTATTTTTAAAATTTTTTCTACAGTCCCCGGATCTATACAACCTGCCTGTTTACTTGCAAGTTTACCATTTTCCATACTATATATCACCTTCTGAAACATGTGGGCCATGGCACTAACTGAGAAGGGTTTAATATTTTCTGGACTCTAGGTAACTCAACCATGTGGCTCCTTGTTTAACTTTCAGTCTTGCAGCAATACTATTGCCTATGCTTTTTTTTTTTTTAAGTCACTCATTATCTCATGACTCCAGAAATTTAGCTACTTTTTTGCACTTAGGAACACTAGGCAACACTTTGGGACTACACTTGGGGACCATTTTAAACAGAGAAGTCACCAAGAAAAGTATAAAAAATGTGAAAAATACAAAATACAAAAATACAAAAAATACAAAAAAGACACATATTTACAGTATGAGAGCTGAAACAAGAAGGCAGAACATCACCTATTTTGACCTCAGGAATGTGTGCATAGAGCGACTCAAATTTTTCACCACTCTGTGCATGTCCATGAATAACCATGAAATTGCTGTGTTGATTTTGGGATTACAAATAAATTTTAGTCAGTAGGTGAATTTGCAAATATGGAATTAGGAAATAATGAGGATCAACTGTAATAGAACCAAAATAAGATAGCAGATATAATCCCAATTATACTAGTTTTATACTAAATGTAAATGAAGTAATATTCATGTTGAAGAATAAAGTTATCCAATTGGATAAAAAAATATCCAACAAGCTATTACTATTCTATACATAAAGACATAAGAAGCTAAAATAAAAAGACTATACAAGTTTACAGCATGCAAATGCTTATGCAAGAAAGCTTGTGGGGATATATTAATAACAGAAAGTAGACTCTGAAGAAAACAGTATTACTAGAGATAAAGAAGAACATTTAAATATGATAAAGTAATCAACCCTTTGGGGATATATATCAATTCTAAATTTTTATGCAGCAAAAAGCATCTATTCAAAAATAGATGAGGTCTAAAATGACAGAATTAAAAGTAGAGAAAATTTCAATTATAGTGAAAGACATAAACAACTTGGCCAATAGTTAACAGAACATTAGTTGAAAAATCAATAA
The DNA here is from genome assembly GCF_002007445.2 of Ailuropoda melanoleuca. NCBI lineage: Eukaryota > Metazoa > Chordata > Mammalia > Carnivora > Ursidae > Ailuropoda > Ailuropoda melanoleuca. The sequence continues at coordinate 131,695,817 of NC_048219.1, read as the reverse complement.
AACCTTATAAACTCAACAAAATAATTTTAACATTTATAGAATATCACACCTTGTAACAAAAGAAAGAATATTCTTTCTAAGTGTACATAGAATATTTACTAAATTAACTTCATGCTGATCAAGTCTTTAATAAATTTCAAAGATTCTAACCATGGTAGAATTAAGATAGAAATTAAAAACAAAAGATACCTTAAAAATTCATAACTGCTTGAAACTAGGCAATAACTTCTAAATAACAAATAGGTCAAAGAAGTAATTATAAAGGAAATTTAAAAAGACTTTTGAACTCTATGAGAATGAATATACGATAAATAAAGACTAAAGAGACAACTAAAGCAGTGTTTAAGGTTAAAATATAGCCTTAAATGGATTTGTTAGGAAAAAACAAAGTACGAAAATCAATAGCCTAAGTTTTTACCACAGAAAGGACACTAAATCTCAACAGGTAAAAGAAAGGAACATTTTAGGGGCGCCTGGGTGGCTCAGTCATTGAGCATCTGCCTTTGGCTCAGGGCATGATCCCAGAGTCCTGGGATCGAGCCCCACATCAGTCTCCTCTGCTGGGACCCTTCTTCTTCTCCTCCCACTCCCCCTGCTTGTCTCTCTCTCTCTCTCTCACTGGCTGTCTCTCTCACTGGCTGTCTCTGTGTCAAATAAATAAATAAATAAATAAATTGAAAGGAACATTTTAAAATATGTGAGAAAATTATTATAAATAAAGAAAATTGGCAATAAAAATGAACAAAGCCAACAAATTCTTTGACTTGATTACTAAAATTGATAAATCACTAGCAAGACTAAGCAAGAAAAAAAGGAGGAAATTTACCTAAAAAGGGGGACATCTCTAAAGATGTTACAGACAAAAAAAAGGGTATTAAGAATATATTATGTAAAATTACAAGCCTGATAAATTTGACAGATAAAATGGAAAAATTTCTTTTAAAAATGTAACTAAAATAGACACAACTAATTGGTAAATCTTAATAGTTCTCTATTTTGGACATTGGATCTATTATTTAAAAACTTTCCCAGAAAAAATAAAAATAAAAAAAACAACTTTTCCAGAAAAGAAATCCAGGCCCAAATGGCTTAACAAGTGAATTCTTCTAAACATTTAAGGAAGAAAAAACACCAATGTTACATAAACTTGTCAAAATAAGGAAAAAATAAGTAATATTTCCCAGCTCATTTTATTGGACAAGGATAACATTGACACAAAGATCTAACAAAGATTTTGCAGTAAAGGAAAACAACAGATGAATCTGATTCATGAACATAGGTGAAAAATCCTGCACAAAGCATCAATGATCAAATCTAGAAAATTTTTTTTTAAATCTAGCAATATATAAAAGGAATATTACAGTACAGAGAAACAAGGTGTATTCTAGGAATTCCAGGGTGGTTTGTTATTGGCAAAAACAAAATCACCATAATTCACAACATTAACAGAAATAAATAGAAAAAATTCACATGCTGGTCTCAGTAAATGTAGCAACATATTTGATAAAAGTCAAATATATTAACAGTTTTTTAAACTCTCAGAAGGAAATAATAAAGTTTAATAGAGTAAGAAATTCCACAGAAAACAAAATAGAAAACAGTAGGATTATTAAACCAAAACTACGATTTCATGAAAAGAAATAACAAAATAGAAAACCACGAGCCACCCTACACAAGAAATAAAAGGAAACAATAATATATAAGATAAAATTAATTGGGAAACAATCAATGAGACTGATAAAATTAAAACAAATATGAGACTATTAAAAATGCTAAACAAATATATTTGAAAATCTAGAAGAGATGGATAAAATTTTAAAGAAAATATAAATTTAAAAATTGACACTAATAGAAATAAAACTGAAATAAATCAATTTCCATAAAACAAATGAAGAAAAATATCAAAAAACTACCTCATTAAAAAGCATCAGGTCCAGATGATTTCACATGGAACTTCTATCAAACTTTCAAAGAATGGGTAATCACAATGCTTCATAAATTATGGAGAATTACGAAGTTGGGGGGAAAAAAAGAGGAGAATATCCTAGTTTTATTTATACAGTGAACATAACATTGATATCTAAACTTGCTAAAGATAGAAAAAAGTTCTGGACTAATTTCACTTATGAATATTGATTTTAAAATCCTAAAAAATATCAACAAATAAAATTCAACGGCATATTAAAAATATTAATACACTGTGACCAAAGGTAATTTATCCCCAAATTGCCAATGGTGGTCAATATTAGGAAATTCACTAATATAATACAGCATATTAAGATATCTAAAAAGAAAAAAAAATCTCCATATATCTTGCATAGGCTTTGGACAAAAATCAGCACCCATTCCTCATATAAAAATTTGGTTAAATGGAATTAATGCATTATACATTCATATCAAATTTGCAAAAGCCAGGAGGCTAAATGGTGGCAAAGATGCAGAATTCTCGGCCAGAGTTCTCATACGTGTCTGGGGGTAGTATAACATGAGACAACCACTTAGGAAAACTAGCCATTTGTTACAAAGCTAAACATGCACCTACTTCATCTATATTAACTAAAAGGAACAGACCAAAACACCCATATATCTACTCATAAGACACTGGTTGAATGAATTAAGTTACACTGACAAAATGGAGAACTACATAGCCGTTAAGAAATAAATGTATAGGTGGGGCGCCTGGGTGGCACAGCGGTTAAGCGTCTGCCTTCGGCTCGGGGCGTGATCCCGGCGTTGTGGGATCGAGCCCCACATCAGGCTCTTCCTCTATGAGCCTGCTTCTTCCTCTCCCACTCCCCCTGCTTGTGTTCCCTCTCTCGCTGGCTGTCTCTATCTCTGTCGAATAAATAAATTAAAAAAATCTTAAAAAAAAAAAAAAGAAAGAAATGTATAGGAATGAATATGATTTGAACAAGGATGTTCTTAGTGACTTTTATAACAATCAAAAAATTAGAAACAACCTGAATATCCATCACAGAAGAATGGACAGAAAAACGGGGGTCCTCATACGATGAAATATTACACAGCAATAAAAAGAACAAGTTATTAATACATGCAGCAACACAGGTCAATCTCTCCAATAACATGTTGCACAGAAGAAGCCAGATACAAATAGAATGTACTACATGATTCCATTCACAGTCCAAACTAAGCAATGGTGGTAGATTAGCTTAGCGGTTGCCTCTGGAGAACAGGGTGTGGAATTTGAGTAGAAATGGGCACAAGGCAGCATTCTGGAGTGATGGAAATGTCCCATTTCTTGAATGAGATGGAGGTTACATGGGTGTATACATTTATAGATCTGCGCATTTCACTGTATAGAAATTATGCCTTAATAAAGAAATTCAAATATGTAAAATCTATATGAATAAAACAAAATAAAATTATACTGAGATATTTCTAATTCAAAAGACTGACAATACATTCTGTTGACAAGGATGTGGGTACAGAGTCTTCAAAACACTGCAGATGAGATTGCAAAGTGTTATTAACCTTTATGAAGGAAAACTTTTCAATATACCAAAACTACTTCCGCATTTGTCTTTGACTCAAACAGCCCTGGTTCTAGAGATTTACCCTAAAGATACACACTCAAAAATCTAAAACTACGAATGAATAAGGTTATTGCTTTTGGATAGTGATTATTCGTTGTAAAAAATCAGAAAGAATCTGAATATCTACCTATTAGCTACTGGGTGATTGAATCAACATACAGACATGAAGTAGGGAACTATATAGCTATTATTAAAAAGAAAGAGTTTTGGGGCGCCTAGGTGGCTCAGTCGTTAAGCGTCTGCCTTCTGCTCAGAGTGTGATCCCGGCGTTCTGGGATCGAGCCCCACATCGGGCTCCTCTGCTGGGATGCTGATTCTTCCTCTCCCACTCCCCCTGCTTGTGTTCCCTCTCTCGTTGGCTGTCTCTCTCTCTGTGTCAAATGAATAAATAAAATCTTAAAAATAAAAAAAAAATAAAAAGAAAGAGTTTTAGTTCATTATGATAGGCTTATTTTTAGTAGTGTTATTAGTGTGATAATTCTGAAACTGTTAGGAATTGGGTTCTCCATGCATGAGAAAGGAGAAAAAACTATGGAATCAGAACCAGGCAGACTTGAATTGGAGGTGTTAGTACGTGTATGTGTGCATGAGTATATGTGTGTTTGTGCAATTAGATATAAGTGTACATGTATGTATGTGTTTGCTGAGAGTTCAGCTAAACTACGTAATACACTAGACCCTCCCTGGAGCGCATGCCCAGGTAGCCGCTGCAGAGTTATAAGTACATGTAAATCCGTGCTACGTGTACTCCAGAAGTTCTCTTGATAAACATTCTCCCCACTGCCCAGGCCCTTCCCCCTGTGCACCACCAAAATAAGGCCCCCATGGGGATCACCAAACCCTGCTCTTTTGGTTTGAATTGGTCATTCAGCAACCCCGGAACACTCCACCTCGAACGCTAACCGAGGCTGTGTCCCAGGTTTTCATGCTCTCTGTCTGCCTGCACCTGCCTTGATTCTCCTGAGGGATGTAAAGTACAAGACAAGCTGTGCCTGAAAATAAGGAAATGCTCAAAGGCTGATGGAAGAGGGGTATGAATGTGGCAAAATGTTACCAATCAGAGCACCTAGAAAGGGAAGAGTGTATGAGTGTTCATTACACTATTGTTTCAACTCTTGTAGGTTTAATGTTGTTTCTATGTAAAAGATTTTTAAAATATTTGTTTTATTAGTGAAGACTGCTGGGTCGTCACCATTACTCCAAAAAAATGATAAATATAAGGAAAGAAGCAGGGATTTGTTATACTTTTTCTGCACAGGTCATTCTTCGGAGTAACTAAATAGTTGGTGAAAGATTTTTTTATAGAATTCTAGTTAAAAAATTTAAAAAGAAATTATAGAATTAGAAAAATCGCCATTTTGCAGTCTTTAATAAAATAACAGATCCAGACAACAATCATCATCAAAAGATACTAAAATCATTAACTGAAAATATGATGAAAATATGATGTATAACGCATGGGTCAGGCTGACAACATCTGAACCCACTAATCCTGATGTGATGTAGTAGAAAGAACCACCCTGAATTAGTCTTAACTAAAAACTAAACCTGAATCTATGAAACCTCTTAATCTAAATACCAGTTACTAAGGAATACGGGGGAAGCTGTGCATCAAAAGCAAAATGTGAAACATTCTATAGGACAAATTATTCGGTGTCTCTATCAGATAATTGTGTGTTTTTTTTTTTAAAAAGGTAGAGATCTGTTACAAAATTTTAAAAAGACCTACCTAATAAAGGCATGTGTCCCCCAAGATAAAACAATCAAATGCAGTTGTGGTCCTCCTTTGGATCTTGATTCAAATGATAGAAATACATTTTGATAAAATTGGGAAAATTTAAAAATAATTTGGGTGTTAAATAATGTTAAGGAATAGTTGTTAATATGGGGGAAGTGATAATGGCAATATGTGTGTGTATGTATATAAAATATATATATAATTTTGATATACACATCGAGACCTTATGGGTGAATAAGATGGGATTTGATCAAATTACTCTAGCCTTTCCTCACTGAAAACAAATGAGCAAAAACAGGGAGAAGGATAGATACCACAACACTGGCAAAATATTGATCATTCTTGAGGTTGTGTGACAAGTGTATAGGAGTTTCTTACGCCATTTTTTTTTACTTTTCTTGTGTTTGAAAATTCTTATAATAAAAAGAAGAAGAAACATAAAAGAGATTTGGCTAGGGAGGTAGTAATGGATCTGGGATCTACTGGCAGATCTGAAACACAGTCTAAAGGGAGAACTAATAGAAGTAATTGAATGTGGGAGATAAGCAGTAGCATCTTTGTAAATGTTTGAGGACCTGTTCTCTAGGGGACTGGGTTGGAGGTTGGGGGAAGACCCTCAATTGGTAGTTATTGCCAATATTCATGGTATGAGCACTTCCCCCATGACCAATCTCACAATGAACACGAATTTGGGAAGAAATGTGCACTATAGCCTCTCCCCAGTATGCAAACGCACAGCACACCATCATTCCACAGCACAGGGAAACGTGATGAATCGAGCGTCACTGCGAAGTTTCTGTCTTCAGCAATTGGGCAATGCTGCATAGACACTATGTTAGGTGAGTGACAGCTATTGTAATTTTGTCATTAAAACTAAATACACAGGGGAATGAAAGAACCCCGACTTCAGAGAAGTGGGTTGCCTCCGGTTGGGAGTCAAGAGGAGAAGAAGGGGACGTTGGACTAGTGCTTCGATTTCTATGGTGTTTGGAAGTTTATGTTTTAAGATGGGTGGTGAGTTAATGGGTGTTCATTTAATTGTTCTTTATATCTTTTTGAATTTCTTAAATGTCTTAAATTTATTCATAATAAATTATAAATGAAATGAAGATAAGAAAAGAGAATGAGAATGAAAAGCTGGTGTGTTCCAAATTCCCAATAAAATACTTATGAAGACAAAGTGGTGATAATAATGATTTATTATTTATTATTATTATTATTATTTTGTAGCCATGGCTGGTGATTCTGGTTACGTTTCTACCAACTCAGCTCCTCTTGTCACCTCACCAACTCTCATTGTGTTCATTTACTCCTGCTCAATTATTCCAGAATGTTCTGAGAGATGGAAAGTGTTTAGGAGGATGCTAGGCCACAAGTGTTTTAGAGCAGTCTCTGTGACCCTCACATTTTAGCCCCTTTCTTCTTTTTAGTTCTAGTTTCTCTTATCATTCTCTTCAAGACTCCCTTCGGCCATCTTACTGCTCTGGATGTCTTCTGCTTTGGACACAGATGCCTATGTCCCCTTCACCTAAGCATTCTCCTCTCTTTTCTCCTTTTATCTGGACTTAACTGTTAATCTCATAAAGCAATTTTAAAGATTGGAGGGAAGTTGCAGTTTGGAAGGACATTTTAGTTGAAAAATGAGAAGTTTGACTTGAGAAACTGAGAATGAACAGAAAGGAGAAGATAAGCCACGTACAATGGAAGTGGCATGGCTAGAAGGTGGCATGGAGCTTGTGTCCTAGAGTTCTGGTTCGGCCACTAGATGGTATCATCCACTGAAGAGTAAATACTGGATGAGAAGCAGGTTTTAAGGGCTGGAGGGAAAATGGTAGGTTTGGGTTAGGACATAGGAAAGATATCCAGTTGCTTCTGCACCCATCCCTACTCCAGAAGAACCCACTAAAACTTGTCCCGCAAAGGAAGGACGGAGCAGATCAAATTATAGGGCATTAAGAAGAGACAAGAAAATGAGGAATACAGATAACAAACATAGACCACTGTGGTCTCTCAAGTTCTGCCCAAAAGAAAAGCAATAGAAGCAGATGTAAGGCTTCTGCAGAAGGACATAGGAGCAGGGTGGTTGGAAGAGGAATGGGGTTGATGCTATATTTACCTATAATGTTCTAGATAAAATTGAGAAGATTTATTAATTGTTCAGGTGGGGGACAAAAGGGGGAGGGAGGGAGATGATTCATAGGAGCAAGAGGTGGTTGTCAGTTGATTGAATATTTGTTGGTCGCTTTGTTAAGATGAGATGACTTGAGAACAAATTGGTATCTCCTCCCAGCCATGGCAGACCACGTGCAAAGCAGAGTGGGGAAAGGCTGTCACTGAGATGGACTTGCGCTTTCTTCTCTTCCCCAGGGAGGGAGCCAGAGGAGGAAAAGACCACAAGATTGACGGCCTCAGTCCTTACCAAGCATGTCAAGTCACACAAGTAACAAAAAGCAGCTAAGGAACAACACAGTTTCAGAAACTTCAGAAGGCAGAATATGAGCTTCAACCAGAATCTTGCTGGAAAGTAATTCTGAAGTTTTGCTCTTTAGAAATGATATTTCCCCCAGGGAAATTACAGGATCCTGCCAAGACAGAGAGAGTTCTTGCTTTTTCCCCAATGTTTTTGAGTGATCCCTCTCACTTTTCCAACAATTATAATTTCATTTTTGATGTTTGAAATCATTTCCATCTGACATCTGGAACAAATACATGGCATTTCGAGGAAACTAGCTTCTTTTTTCCCCCCAAGAAACTTGTATTTATAGTAACACATCTTCCTTGAAAATTCATGGTGCTTCAGATTCTTAACAACTGTATACCCCAGCTAGAGAAACGGGGCATAAACAGCGGCAGGTGAACGAGGTAGAGTAGAAAGAAGACGGGCTTTGAGATCAAGCAGAGTGGGGCTGACACGTCAGCTCTATCAGAGACTAGCCATACTGTTTTGCTTCTCCAAGCCCCAGTAGCATAAGGATAATGATCCCTACCTCATGGTTTTGTTGTGGTATGTAAGTGAGATAGCATCTTCCAGGCTCACGGAGCAGTTCCTGGCACATAGAACACTTTCGATAAATGGATTCTTCTATTACATAAATTATTTTTAAAACCAATTATGAGTAGTTAGTGTTACCAATAGTCTAGTAAATACACACTGGTGTTGTTGTGGCTTTGATGATGGGGACATAAGACTTTATCATCGTTATAAATCCAAAAATGGTCTGTTAAATAAAGCCACGAAGTTCAAGACGAGCACAGATATTTTCATGAATAAGCCTCTAGTGGTTCCTGCGACAAATCACAACAAACTTAGCTGCCTAAAACAACACAAATGTATTACCTTGCCATTCTGCAGGTCAGAAACCCAAAAAGAGTTTTAATGGGCTGAAATGAAATGTGTTGGCAGGGTCACCCTCTCTCTAGGGCACTGGGAAAGAATTTGTCCTCTGCATTTTCCAACTTCTTAGAGGCGGCCTGCATTCCTCCGCTTGTGGCCTCTTCCCCTATTTTCCCAGTGTGCCTCTCCAGTCTCAGTTCCCAGCCTCAAATCCCTTTTCTCTCTCACCCTAATCCCCCCATCTCCCGCCAAGGACACTAGCGACAACATTGGGTCCACCTGGCTAGCCCAAGAGAATCTCCGCATCTCAAAATCTTTAACTTAACCACATCTGCAAAGCCCCTTTTTTTTCCACATAAGGTAACATCCTCATATGTTCTGGGGACCCCGTTGTGGGCATTTCTGAGGCACTGTACCTAATCCGGCAAGAAACCCAAGACATAGTACACAGATATGAGAGGTAGAAAGTATCAGTTTTACAGTAAAAGTCTTGAGATTTATTGTGGGACATCATCTATGCCAGAAACAAAAATGAAATGCTATAATTTAAGCAATAAATATGCTACCTGGGTAAGATAAGAAGAAAATATTGCTGTTTATTGGTGGCTGGTTAGGACTTGAGTGGAAATGCTATTACCAGTGTTATATAGTGAGCTATGGAATCGACTCCAAAGAGAAACATTTTAAATTACAAAAATTATTGTAGAGGGGGAAAAAAAGTCTTCTGAAAAATAAAGGAATTGCAACACTGTAGCGTGGGGTGGGGGAGGGGAATAGCATAGTCTTAATAATTAATTGCAAGAGTGTGGAGCGTGGGCCAGAGATAATTAGCGGGAGAGGTTGATCTTGTCCTTTCCATAGTCACAGAGAGCTGTAAAAAGAGGAAATGGGCCAAACTGCAGCGAGAAGCTGGGTTTTTAAAAAAGGAAGTTCTTGACCATGAAGATCAGACAACCAAGGGAAGCTGTGTAATCTCCATCCTTAAAGAGCTTTAAAAATAGTATAAACAGCCATCTGCACAAGATGATTTATGCATTGACCTTCAGGAGGCGGGCCCAGATCATCTCATGAAGTCCCTTCCAAGTGTGGGATTCTATGATTTAATCAGTATGTGATTTTTCTCAGCTCCACATTTTGTGAGATAACCAGCAGATGGAAGCCACAAATTCCCCAACATCATACCAAAATCATGGTTCCTCACACTGGTAGGGCCCGGTCAAGCTTGCCAAATTGGCATCGGTTGTAAAAATCATTGAAGGACCCACCTCAAACATTTATTTATCTCCTTGTGGGTGTCTGGACCACCCATGTCCACAAAATACAGATAATCCTTATCCTGATTCATGTGCATTTAGCTTTGATTTAGCATAGGAGAAAGTTGCACGCGTTAGAAATATTTGTCTGGTTTTGAAATCCCAGGCAGTACCTCTCAAAAATGTTATTAGAAATTTCCAGACCCTAGTCTAAGTAGAAATGAGGCCAATTGGGCATTTTGTTTTGAGAAGATTTACAGCTCACTTGGGCCTTTGAGCTTCTCACTTAGATGACAGATACAGTTCTCCGTGTACATTCATTTGTTCACTGAACAAATATTTGAGTGCTGACTGCATTCGAGATTATGTACAAAGCATCGGGATGCAACCGTGAGTCAGACTCTGCCCTTCTCTCATGCAGCTTAGAGTCAACTGGGAAAGACAAACAAATAAACAGGGCATTTTGACGCAGAGCAGTAAAAGCTGCAGTCAAGTGAGGGACACGATGCTAACTTCAAGGAGCAACCAACCCAGCTCTGGGGGACCCTAGAGGATTTCCGGAGGGAGTGATGCTTAAGATCGGGTCTCAAGGATGAATGGACGCTGCCGGGGAGGGAGGGTGGTAGAAAGAGTATTTCATGGGGAGGGAACGGCCTGGTTGAGAGGCTGGTGGAAGGCATGGTATGGGAAATGACAGTCTGCGAGTACAGAGGGAGCGTGCGTGCACAGCAGGCAGAGAAGGGTGAAAGGTGGGTAGGAGGGAGAAGAGACCATGGAACAGTTAGCAATGAGAATTGAGAGATCATCAGAGGCCTCGTAGGCTTGCTGAAGAATTTGGGCTTCGTGTGAGGATAGCGGGCGACCACTGAAAGATAGGATCAGGTTTGTCCTTTCAAAGGATATAGTAGTCCAATTTTGAATTCAAGGGAAAGGAAAACATTTGCGTTTGTTTCAGCAAGAGGAGGAGTTTATCAGGAGGATATTAAAAATATAAAGAATCAGAGTAAGACCTGAACGTCCAAGCTGAATGAAGGGCGGCGATACGTGTTGGAAGCTACGGAGCCAGGCATGGGCACATCGTGGGGCCTCATCCATCTTCCATTGCTACTCCTTTGTGCTTCAGCCCTTCCTTGCTCTTTCTGTTGCTCCAGTTATATTCATGGTCACCAAAAGCTTCTGCATTTTAAGCTCTCAGTCCTGACAACTCCGAAACAGACTCGGTTCAGTTCTCTCGGTCCTAAATCCAAAATGCCAGTGGAAGGGACGTCTAGGTCCTGCTTCAGTCTAGGAGCTCGTTTCTGGACTGAAGAGCCGTGCCAGGGAGCAGAGGTACCTAACAGTAGGCCAGCCGTGCGGCAGCAACTCGGATGGGGAAGGACGGCTCCTTCCCCAAAATGGAAGGGCTGCTTTGCAGATTTTTCTGTGTGTCCTTGCTGCAGCTCAAATTGATGGAAAGCCTGGAAGCAGAGCCACTGTGGAGATGGTTGTATGTGTGGGGCTTATACCTGGGCCCAGCGAGGAGAGGTGAAGCCTCCATTAGGCCATTACTTCTCCAAATTTGCCACATGCCCAGGGCAAGCTCTGGACCTCCATTAGGTTCCACAATCCAGAGAACAGGTTTCTGGGAATGTGTTCTTATTCAAAACTGTAACTACTGGCAAGTTCTATCTCATATATGAATTTCCAATCAGCATGCTTTTACTCAAATTGTTCTTTTGTTTCAACGTGTTACTAAAAAAAGTATGACAGGTTGGCACGCTTGTTTATGTGAATGTCTGCAACGGTAATTTCTTACATGTTAATTTGGGATCATTATATAGGCTACCATTTATAATATTCTCTGAAACAACAAAATCATCTTATCAGTATTGATAAAATCTTCCTTAAATTTGTGAAGTGTGAGGTATAAATCTTTTTATTAATGAATAATTTACCTCCCTCGAGTCCCCATCCTTTTTACATTTTGGCCCGCAGATACTACATTAAGCAATTTGTATGCAGTTACCCATTTCACCACTAGATGGCACCATACATCTTTCCTTCTAATTTTATCACAAACTAGCTTTTTCAAAAATGGGATTTGCTTTTTTGTTTTTATTATTTTGTAAAGAGTTAATGGTATTTTTGCACCGTTTATTGAATAGCCATCAGTGTCACTACTTATTTGTGGTACTACCTTTAATCATATACTAAATTTCTATAAATGCTACACTGTGTTTCCAGGTAGTTTTATCATTTTATCTGTCAATCCTTAAGACAAACCATGCTGTTTTAATTATTTTAGTTTTACAATACACTTTAACATCATCTATCACCATCATTTCTCCTCAATTGTGTCTTCAATTTCAAAATCTTTCTTACCCCTTAATTTATCCATATGAAATTTAGGGTCATTTTATCATCTTAAAAATATCCACTGGCACTTTTATTGAAATTGTCAATAAATTTAAGAATAAATTTTCCAGTTAATTTGGGGGGAAGTTACATCTTCACAATATTCATTTCCTTCAGTAGGATTAATGCATTTGAACCAGTGACGTGGGCAAGAACACATGCAGAATTCTTGGCATGTGCATGAGTGTGTGTGCGCACATGCACAGAATAAATAAGCACATAGAGAAGGACAGTCAAATATGCCTTGTAAAAGAGCAAAAATTGGGAGAACTTCTCATGTCCAACTACAGCCGAATGGCTAAATAAAATACAATTTCAACAGGATTATAAAATATAATTTTCAACAGGATTTTATTTTATTCAAATAAAATATAATTTCAACAGGAGCTCCACAACATGTAATGATTTCAAATGATTAACAAATGAGAAAATGCTCATAATAAAAGGTCAAGTAGATTTAGTATATGTAAATATATACACAACATGATAACAGTTTTGTTTAAAAATAGAGACAGAAGGAAATAGGTAATGTGCTAACTCATTCTCACTAGGAGCAGCATTACAACTAATTCATGTTTTCTTAACAATTTTTAGAAGTTTCTATATTTTCTACAGTGAACATGTATTGCTTTCATAATCAGAGAAGCAAAACTTCTAAACCTTTAAAACAAACAAGCTTCATGAAGATTGCAAAGATAAAACATTCTCTTAGATAGGTATACCTATGCATATAGTTAGTGCTTAATTTTTTAGAAAAATTATTTATTATATAAATACTTTTGTAATATTCAAAACCAAAAAGTCTCCCATAGCTCAAAAAGTGCCTTTCTGATACTTTTTCTACATATGTATCCTGCTATTCCCTCAGAATGATGCTGTGACCTATCTCAAGTTGTAAGTCACAGTCTCCAGGAACCTTATTGTGTTAAGACCCTCCATCTTGACTTCTTCTGTACATGTCTAACCTCTCAAATTTTCCTGAGACCAAGTCTTCATCTTCCAGTAAGTAATAAAAATCAGTGGGTCTCAAACTTTTTGGTCTCGGGCCTTTTATCCTCTTAAAACTTATTGACTACCCCAAAGACCTTTATTAATTTAGGTTATACTTATTAATATTTAGTAACATTACATATTAATATTTATTAATACTCATTAATGTTTATTAATATTAAAATATTAGTATTAATATTTAAAATTAAAACAGACATTACTAAATATCTATTTAATTCATTTAAAATAAAAGGATAAGGAGGGACTGACCAAAATGGATTTCTGAACTCCCTTCCTTCCATGGGCACAGAGAATGTACAGTTACCTACAGAGAAGTTACCCCCGAAGGAAATCCAGAAAGTAGCTGAGCAACTCTTACACATCAGGTGAACAAGAAAATCCCTACACTGAAACAGATAGAAATGTCTGAGATACACCCTTGCTGTTAGCCCACCCTTGGTACAGTGCATACATACAATCAGGAGGGTACACCCAACTCTTAGCTTCTCCCTGAGGAGTGAAAGGTTTATACCCCATGTTGAGTGCTCCAACTTTTAGACTCCCGGTTGAGAGATAGGTCTCTAAACACCTAGTTCTGAAAGCCAATGAGGTTTGCATCCATGAGACTCTCAAAAGTACAGCAAACAAAGTAACAGTTGTTAAGAGGAGTGCAAGCATTCACTGCAGCTATCTCCATAGGGCTCAGCACAGAGGGAGCAAGGAAAACTGCCCATCTCCCAGTCTTTCCCTAAATGGGTCCATCTGTAAACTTTGAAAGCTGTGGATCAGTCTTCTAATTTAATATACATTTAAGGGCCGACTGTGTTCTTCTCCAGAGGATGCCCACTCTCACCACTTTTATTCAACATAGTACTGGAAGTCCTAGCCAGAGCAATTATGCAAGAAAAAGAAATAAAAGTCATCCAAAATGGATAGGAAGAAGTAAAATTGTCTCTATTTGCAGATGACATGATATTATATATAGAAAATCCTAAAGACTCCACCAAAAAAAAAAAAAAAACCTGTTAGAACTAGTAAGGAAATTCAGTAAAATTGCAATATACAGAAATCAATATATGAAAATTGGTCACTTTTCTATACACTAACAACAAACCCCCAGAAAGAGAAATTAAGACAACAACCCCATTTACAATAGCATCAAAAGGAATAGGATACTTAGGAATAAATCTAACCAAGGAGGTAAAAATGTATACACTAAAGCTATAAGATACTGATGAAAGAGATCGAAGAAAACACAAACAAATGGAGGAAAGATACATTGTGCTTGTGGACTGAAAGAATTGATAGTGTTAAAATGTCTATACTATCCAAAGTAATCCATGGACTTAATGCAATACCATAAAATGACAATGGTATTTTTCACAGATATTTAAGAAAATCAATCCTACATTTCATATAAAACCCCAAAAGACCTTGAATAGTTAAAGCGATCTTGAGAAAGAACAAAGCTGGAGGTATCATGCTTCCTGATCTCAACGTGTATTACAAAGCTATTGTAAGCAAAACGGTAGGATATTGACAACAGCAGATACATAGGTCAATGGAACAGAATAGAGAGCCCAGAAATAAACCCATGCATATATGGCCAATTAATTTTTGAAAAAGGAGTCAAGAATATAAAATAGAGAAAGAATTTTCTCTTCAATAAATGGTGTTGGGAAAACTGTATTGTCACATGCCAAGAGTGAAACTGGGCCCTTATCTTGTACTATACACCAAAATCAACTCAAAATGGATTAAAAACTTTAATGTAAGACCTGAAACAGTAAAATTCCTAGAAGAAAACTCAAAATGCTCTTTGACATCAGTCTTGGCAATGATTTTTTTGGATTTGATACCACAAGCAAAGGTAACTTAAACAAAAATAAAGTGGAGCGGCTACATCAAACTAAAAGGCTTCTGCTCAGAAGGAGGAACCATCAACAAAATGAAAAAAAGCAGTCTATGGAATGGGAAAAAATATTTGCAAGCCACATATCCAATAAGGGGTTAATATCTGAAAAATACAGGAAACTCATACAATCTAACAGCAAAAAAACAAATACCCAGTTAAAAATTGGGCAAAGGAACTGAATAGACATTTTTCCAAAGAAGACATACAACGGCCAACAGGTACATGAAGAGATGCTAAATATCATTAATCATCAGGGAAATGCAAATCAAAATCACAATGAGATATCACCTCACACCTGTTAGGATGGCTATTAAATAGAAAAGAGATCACAAATGTTGGCAAGGGTGTGGAGGAACAGGAACCCCTTTACGCTGTTCATGGGAATGTGAACTACCATGGAAAATACTATGGAGGTTCCCCTAAAAATTATAAGTGGAATTTCCATGTGATCCACAAATTCCACTTCAGGTTATATGTCCAAAGTAAACAAAACCATACCTCAAAGAGGTATCCATAGTCCCATGCTCATTCAAGCTTTGATCACAATAGCTAAGTTATGGATACAATCTAAGTGTCCATCAAGGGATGAATGGATCAAGAATATCTATAAATGCTATTCAGACTTTTAAAAAAGGAATTTCTGTCATTTGCAACATGGATGAACCTGGAGAACATCATGCTAAGTGAAATAAGCCAGACACAGAAAGACTAATACTGCATACTATCACTTTTATGTGGAATTAAAAAATTTTAAGAAAGGTCAAATTCTTAGAAATGGATAGAGAAGTGGTTGCCAGGTGCTGGGGAGTGGGCAAAACAGGGAGAGACTGGTAAACGGAGTTTCAGTTATAACATGAATAAGGTCTGATTATCTAATGTATATATAATATGGCGACTACAGCTGACAGCACTGGGTTGGATAATTGAAATTTGCTAGGGGAAGAGAACTTAAATATTCTAACACACACAAAAAGTCATATGTGTGGTTGTGTATATGTTAATTAACTTCATGCAGTGCATACAGATACCAAATCATAAGTTGTAGACTTACCATTTTGTCATTTACGCCTCAACAAAGCTGAAAAAGAAAGATTTTGTCTGACACTTCGGCCTTACTTGAGGTTCTTCGGGGAAGGATGCACTCCCAATCTCATTGGGGCTGTTGGCAGAACTCAGTTTCTTGCTGTGGTAGGACTGAGGAATTTGGTTCCCTGAGGCTGCCTGTAGTTCTTTGCCACATAGGGTTCCCCAACATGGCTACTTACCTCCTCAGAGCCAGGAAAAGATATAGCAAGCAACTCCAGGAAATTGAGCACTACATTCTTTTGTAAGAGAATTACTAATCACATATATCCCATCACATTTGCCATATTCTATTGGGCAGTGTCTTCAGATGTGTATATGGAAGGGATTGGCTATAGAAAACCTCAGGTAATTTGTCTGATACAATGAGAAAAAGCCTTCCTGAGGAGGAAGTATTTTAGCTGAGACCTCAAATGAGAAGGAACCAGCTGTGTGAAGATGGGGAATGGAGGTGAGGAGCATTCTGGGAAAAAGGAACAGAAAGTGGGAAATGTAGCTTTACCCATAGACAGAAAATATTAACATACCATTATTAACTTGTGTCTTATTTATTTCTGTGTCTGTTTTCACCATCATCCAGTGAACGGTATAAATTATGTCAGATTCTTCCACATCTATTACATAGTAGACACTCAGTAAATTTAATAAATGGGTGGATTTGAAAACAAACAAACAAACCCATTACAAGTCAACATAAATAACATTTTTTATGGGGAAAATGGTATTTTCCAAAACAGAAAAAAGAAACAGCAAAAACTTGGCATTGTCTTACCATCTTTTTGAAAGCTCCTTAATTTCTAGCTTAATAGAAGACAGCTGGATTTTCATATCTGCTTCTGCACTCAATCTGTTGTGCTATCATATGTCACGTAGCCTCTGGAAAAAGCCACTGTACATTCACGAGACAAAAATCAAAAATGGGAAAATGACATCTTATTTTTATTATGCAAATAGTTGTGACCTGAAAAAGGTCTTGGGGAATTCCAGGGGACCCCAAGGCACATTTTGAGATTAATTACATAGCTGGCTTAAACTATTATCAATGACTAACTAATTATCATAAACTAATTATCATTACTCCACACTCTTTCTATTTTAATACTCATGTACTCAACTGAAACTGAAAAATAATGATAACGAGAATAAGAACACTAGCATAAAACAATGGTCCCTCATCATCCACTTGCCTCCATGGAACAACTGGGAGAACCATGTAAGCCACCGGTATGCCATTCTAGAGATTACTGGGTTTGTTGAAGTCATCTAACACCCCCACCTCACCACTGCCCCACCACTTGTTTACTCGTTATACAGTCTGCTTTCTGGCCAATAACTACCTTTCTTTCCAGCTCACTTCCTAAACCCCATTTCCAACAATCCCCAAACCCACAAACACCTCCAATCCACTGATCCTACATTTTCACTGGTTCTCCTTATATCCTCACACACTTCTCCCATTACCCAGCTTAAATTCCATGGTCACTTATAATCACTCCCTCAAATTTGTCCCCAACTTCTTTGCTTTGCTCTTCCTTCATCAAATTCCCTTGGATAAAACCCAATCCTGGTTAAATTCAACATTCTGCCTACTCTGTGCCTACACCCACACAGATGAACATATCTAGAGAAAAATCCACTGATGACATCAATGTAGATTCATGATCGCCAACATTATGTGGGTGATTAACCCTGTCCAGCAATTACATTGTATTTCCCTAGATCATTTACTCTTCTAAGTGACTGTGTCTTACTTTCTTTCTCTTCAAACTCCAACGCCTCCTCCATCCTCATTCTCAGATGATAATTCTGCCTCCTATGCAACTAAGAAAACGAATGCGATCAGAGGAGCCCCTCCACATCTACCCGCCCACCTGCACGTGTGCTCATGCTCTGCTTCCTTTCTTGCACTAAGGTTGAGTCATCCATATTCCTAAAGACCAACTCCTCCAACGGTGCCCTGGATCTCATCGCCTCGAACTTACTCAAGCCATTGCTCCAGAAACTTTCCCTAATTTATTCCCCTCTACTGGGTCTTGCCTATCAGAATACCGACATGCTTTCATTTCTGTGTTCATTGGTCAAAACTCTCCATCCTATATCTCTCTTAAGCTATTTCCCATTCTTCTCCTTCCCTTAACAACAACAAACTCCTTGAAAGAGCTGCCTATACCTGCTGCTTCAATTTAGCTCTTTTTGCTCTCTGTTGAACCTACTCTAATCAAACCCTTATTGCCATTACTTCTCCAAATTTGCTATCAAGCTCATTGGTAACTTACACATTGGTAAATCCAATGATCATTTTTCAGGCCTCATCTTCCTTGACTATTAGCATTTGACAGACTTGTATGATTCTTCCTTTTTACAACACTTTTTCAGCTGGCTTCCAGACCACTTTGCTTGCCTGGTTTTCCTCCATAGGATTGCTATGAGGACAGAAGGGAGTGTTGTTTGAACTGAATTGTACAAGCCTCTGTAGTCATTAGGAGATCTGGTTAGAGAGAATAATCAAATAGGGAAAGCTCAGGAGCCTCACCTGGATTTGAAGGCAGAAGAGTAACTGACCCTCTCATGATGCAATAGGAGGACACTCATGCTAGAAGGATGGTTCAGGTGGGCAGGTAGATATTGGCATTCAGGATATCAGGTCAACAGAGATCTAGGCAAACAGCCAACAGATGCAGTAATGAGAGGTAAGGGTAAAGATAAGGTAATAATTTTGGAAACCCCAACTCCAGCCTGGTAACCAGATTTACTGATAATAATACCGTTCATACCTTTACTACCTAATTCATACAAAGTGCTTTCATGGCTATTGTTCCTGCACATTATTTCTTTCATGGCTATTGTTATTTCTGAGCAATACAGCTATTTTTTATCCCAACTGTATGGAGGAAGAAACCAAGGTTAAACTGAGATTTCATACAGGTTAAAACAACTGCATAAAATTATACTAAGAGTTATTAACAGAGCTGAGACTAGAGTTCAGATCCAAGAAAACCAAGCAACAGTGCCAATGTGCCAGGAATCAGTGCCCTAAACACAGAAATTATGGGCTAGAGAGTCAGAAGCTTCCGAGGTTGTGGTCCAGCAAGACCAGGAAATCGACATCAGATCTTGAGACTGGGTGCCAGATATGGGTGGGTGTAGGGATGAGTTGGGAATAGGTAGCAATACTGACAAGCCAGCAGGAAGGGGAAATTCCCTATGCCAGAACTCAAGTACAAGCCGACAAAGTGGGCTGAGCACAGGTAAAAGGAGCAGGTGTGTTTACCTCACTAAGGGAGTGGGGTGGAGGTGTACAAAGCTGAGTCATTTCTAACGATCATCCCAGAGAATAAATAAACCCACGGTTCTCTGTGGAAGATCTCATGTTTATTTCCTGGAATCCTTTGGTGTCTGGCCTAAGGAGAAGCAAATATTTGGCATCTAGTCGGAGGGCCATTGGGTGCTACTAAGGGTTGAGCAAGGGATGGAAAGGGTGGAATTTTTCCCTATATTTAACTAGATCATCATCCAAAGGATTTTAAACAGTTCATGGAAAATGCATAATCCTTAAAAAGTGGAATAAGAGAATTGGCAAATTATTTTTCTGGCAGGCAATTTGTTACTTCTTAGAGCAGGGGTTTTGAAATTTCAGGTGTAACAGCGTATTGAACAAGTATGACCCATGATGAAATCACAGCACCCGTTTTTATGATCCATAACCACTACACGTGGGTTGGGTGGGATTAACTTGCCCTTGCCCTTGGACAAACATTCAGACATATCCTGTGACTTTTGCAGACACTCAGATATCTATGACAAAACAAGGATATCCTACAGTCACTTTAGTAACAAATAGACTTAAATCCACTAATTAGGATATCTTACATAATCTGAAACTGGATCTGATTTAACGCCAAACCTCCTGCCCCCTTGCCTGGGCTGCTTCTCTGTGGAAGGTTATTCACGATTTCTTCACCTTGTGCTTTTCCTCTTCTTTCCCGATGTTCTTTCTGCAGCTTACTAGCCAGTTTCTAGGTTGGAGCTAGAACCAGGACAAGAAAGAGAAACGGTAAGGGGATAGGCAATGTCCTTCATGAACTGGCTTTGCTTAAATGTTTTAAATGTTTACAAATGAGTCTTTCTTTTATGAACACTGCCGTAAGTGTCCTGTAGGGTCTTTCCTGGACCCCTCTATTGCAGTTCCCTTGTCCTGGACAGATGCATCCTATTATGGGTTGTCAAGGGTCAGGTAAACAACCATTCCTGTTCGTCAGGGTGTATCCCTGCTCTAGCATTGAAAGTCCCATGTCCTAGGAAACCCCTCCATTCTGGGTAAACCAGAAGAGTGGATCACCCTAGTCATGCTTCTATCACCCTTATTTAATCTGTTATCAACTCCAACTTCTGGCTTCTGGTCCTTCATCCCTCTAGGGCGCTATTAGACAAAGTCAATGATAAATTCACATTGACTCATTTAAGTGACCCTCAGGCCTAGTCCACAGAGAATATTCCTTTGCTCCTTTGGAATCTGGAGCTATAAACCCTACATCTTGACTGAATTCAAGTATTTGCAGCAGTCATCTCCAAAGCACAGGGGAAGAGGCTCCCTGCACCTCCCTTCCCCTTTCATGGAGAAAATCAAGTGTACCTTGGTCCCATTTGAATAGACTCCTTTCCATCACCTCCGAGAGGGTTTGGTAACACCCAACAGACTTCAAGGGATGTCCAGTGTGGTCTTCTCCTTGGAAAGATACATGTTCCTCGTGGGTGTGGTCAAGTCTGTTGTAATCCCTGTGATGTGAATGGTGAGCCCATAAATAACCCTTACTTGGAGGCACTTACCTTGTCTACTCTGTGAGGTAGGATAATAAAGACATTATTAATTAAGTCACCTTTTTAAAAAAAGAATAGGGGTGCCTGGGTGGCACAGCGGTTAAGCGTCTGCCTTTGGCTCAGGGCATGATCCCGGCGTTATGGGATCGAGCCCCACATCAGGCTCCTCCGCTATGAGCCTGCTTCTTCCTCTCCCACTCCCCCTGCTTGTGTTCCCTCTCTCGCTGGCTGTCTCTATCTCTGTCAAATAAATAAAATCTTAAAAAAAAATAAAATAAAATAAGAATAAAATACTTTAATAAAATAAATAAAATAAAACTTATCTGAGATAAAATAACAGTAATAAGTAATAAACTTTACTAAAATTAGATTAAAAAAATAAAGATACCACTTATGTTGCCATTGGCCTGTTAGGACTTGTTTCTTTCTTTTTTAACGAAGTATAGTTGACACACAGAGTTACATTAGTTACAGGTGTACAACACAGTGATTCAACAAATCTGTACGTTATGCTGTGCTCACAAGTATAGGTACCATCTGTCTCCATATAATGTTATTACAATACCATTGACTATATTCCCTAGTGCCTTTTATTCCTAAGACACTCATTTCATAACTGGAAGTCCATTCCCCTGTTTGGCTTTCTAAGATTTAAGCCGGGTACTAATCCTCTGAGAATCCCAACTGCAAGAAACACAGTTCAAAACACTCCAAATGAACCCATGGAGGTCTCCTCTTACTAAAGTTGGAGCAAAGGAGGTAATACCCACACCACACCCTAGGATGCAGTAACTTCTTTTTCCAAAGGTATCACTACAAAATTCTCTGTAGCAACTCTTGGAATTTGAAAGTGGTTGAGGGGATTCAAGTCATGGAATGTAAATGGTGCATATTATGAACTGGCTGTAGAGTATCAGATCAAGTCTATCTTGGTGTCTCAATCTCTAACTTTAATTTTAACACTTTTTTGCACAAGACTATAAACACACACACACACATACACACACACAAACCACCTCTACCAGTAGGTGGCAACTGCAGAAATACATGCAGAGAATTTGTAGCAGATTGTATTTTCCAAAAATTGCCAGAGCTATGTTTATGTTCCCACATACTCTCCCAGAACCTTGACATCTTTCCATCACACAGTGGAACCTATTCTTTCCTGTCCAATATGGGACACTCCAGGGACTTGCTTCTAACAAATACAATGTAGTAAAAGTCTGACTTCCTAGATTAGATCCAAAAGGGTAATATAGCTTCTAGCTAGTTTTCTCTTTCCTTCTCAACAACCCCCCCCCCAACTCCCCGCTCTGTTCTCTCTCTCAAGCAGGACTAGCTACGTAATTTGTGGGATGCAGTGCAAAATGAAAGGGAGAGGCCTTGTTCCAAAATTTAAAATTTCAAGACAATAGTGTCAGAACAATAAACTAAGCATGGGGTCCTTTTGAGTGTGGGGGGCTTAGTGTGATGGCAGAGATCACAAGCCAGGAAGCTAGCCCTGCTGAAGATGCTTACCCTTGAATGCCAGCCACCATATTGAGAGGAAGCCCAGGCTACATGGAAAAGCCACATGTAACTCTTCCAGTTGACAGCCCTAGGAAGACCCCCCAGCCAACAGCCAAATCAACCAGCAGACATGTGTGTGAGCAAGCATTCAGATCATTCCAGCACTCAGCTTTCTAGTCTTCTGGATGAGGCCCCAGACTTGTAGAAATAAACTGCTATCATTGTGCCCCGTTCAAACAGCCCATGTACATAATAAAAGGTTCCTTTATGCCATTATGTTTTGGAGTCATTTGTTACACAGCCATCATAACAATGAAAGTATGGGTTACAGACACAACTTACAACAGTCATGCAGCCCAGGCTTACCTGCCCACCACTTTACCCTCAGACACCAGTTTTCCTCCCCAGTGTTGCTGAAAAAGTTCCAATGCTCTCGGCTGCAACCGATGCAACCCCCTAGTGACAGAAACCCACCCCCCACTCCTCACCCCCGCACCCTAGTGCTGCCTGAAGCAGCCCCAGCCTTAGGCACCCTGGCCAGCATAAACCTGAACCACAGAAGGCTCTGGAGCTCCTTCCAGGGCTTCAGCCTCAGGACCTTTGAGACCGCAGCTCTGATACCACGGGCAACCCACTAGAGACACTGACCAATGAGGCCAACACCCCCCGCAAGCAGAATTCAGATTTAGAGTTACTCTTCCAGCAACGTTGTACATTAAATTTATCTGATGGAGTGGCCTCAGAAATTCTGCATCATTTACATCAGGATTTCTATGAAAATGAGGGTCTGAGACCCAAACCTCAAAGTTTTGAAACCCAACCTTCTCATTAGTTAAGAACCACAATCAAGTCTGTAATCACATACAATCCATTTGACTGAAATAGCTGCTAGAGGCCGATGGCTCTGTGATGCCTGCTGATTGGAGTGGCTTTGGGAGCCATATCCCTTGGAATTTAAAGCACTCAGCCCAAAGCAATTTAATATGCCATAGCAATCTAGAAAAGAAATACAAAAACAAAACTCTAAGCTAGAAGGTTAGACATTTTTTAGGTTTTACAAATTATGAAACCATGACCACTGAAAGAAACTCATCCATTATACAAAACGATGTTATGAGTTATTTTGAAAAATATAAGAATGTTCTCAAAGTAAATGGGGTTTTTTACTGTAGTAAATTTATTCCATCCAACAACTCACTAAATTATCTATCTGCTCTACTCTTGTTAGTTCCCAAATTTAGCTGTTCCTAAGCAAAGATGCTTTTTTTTTCTGACTCTTCCTTTCAGTCATATATGAATGCATGTACCATTTCAAAACCATGTAAACAACTAACTTATATAATACACACTTCTTAAAAACCTAAATTTTTTCCTGGGGCCCCTGGGTGGCTCAGTGAGTTGAGCATCCAACTCTCGGTTTGGGCTCAGGTCGTGATCTTGAGGTAGTGGCCCCCACGTTGGGCTTCGGGCTCAGCACGGAGCCTGCTTCAGAGTCCCTCTCCCTCTTCTTCTCCCTGCCTCTCTGTCCCTGCATGCACACATGCTCATGTGCCTGCTTGCTCTGTCTAAAATAAAAATTTGAAAAAAATTTTAAAAGATCTAAACATTCTCAGATCTTGAAAATATTTCTTACATTTATTTTTGGTATCCAGTTACCACCAGACTTAAATTCAGATATTTATCAAACTTGTTTTCCATACCCAAACTGCATTCTGACTATTTGGAACTCGGCAAGCATAACAAAAATTAAAGAAAAAAATCAAAATAAAATGGCATTGTATCCTTAAGGGATCACATTTAATTATTAAGAAACAAATCTGTGAAGTATTTTTTTTTTCTGTTTTCTTTTCTTTTTCCTGAACTACATCCAAATTAAACCAAACCTGATCATAAAGAAAGGTTATCAAAATACGCAGTTCAGGTTTCCTCCGGGACTGTTCATATCGCTATAGTACTACAAAGTTGTAATAGCAGTAAACTAGGAGGAAATGTGAATTCCTAGCTGAAAATCCAAAAACAGGATGTTAGAGAACAATGGAAAGCGGCCCTGCCTAGCAGTGGATGTACAGTGAGCGCAGTCGGCCAACCAAATTCTGTTCTGAAATAGGTGGGAACAATATCATTTTTAAGCACTTTGGAATGTTTTCACAGTATTTAACTCTGAGTAGACATT
Source organism: Ailuropoda melanoleuca (assembly GCF_002007445.2). Lineage (NCBI taxonomy): Eukaryota > Metazoa > Chordata > Mammalia > Carnivora > Ursidae > Ailuropoda > Ailuropoda melanoleuca. The sequence continues at coordinate 131,671,056 of NC_048219.1, read as the reverse complement.
CAACGATAAGCTTGTTAAATAATATAGTTTATCTCGTTTGTCTCTCGTCAACAACCGTGCAAGATGGGTAAGACTATCTCCGTGACGCAGGGCACCTCCAGGGAGTATACAGCGCCTCTTTGCATGCAGGGCTCTTCCAATATCACACATCTGACGTTGCGCTCGGCCATTCAACTTCTCATTTGTTGGTTCTTTTACTCTTCAGCCAAACTTGTGGTTAATACGTTTGAAGAGTACCCAGTCCAGGGGGGATGGAGACCCATGATTCAGACACCATGTTATGGAGTAAGTGGTGCGACAGGGGTAAACTGTTTTGGGGTCAGGCAGGACTCACCAGAGGAGGTAATACTAAGTAGCATCCTAAAGTGGAGGTGATCTAATGAAACTGTCTTAATGCACATGGTCTAACTCAGCGCTTCACAAACTGTGCTTGAAGGAACACTAGTACTTGGCTGAATATCAATAGATATTCTGTGGATGACTGAATATCCCAATTACCAAGAGTTGTTCCGTGCTTTGACCCAGCATTTCATTCCCTGTAAATCATTTCAGCTGGTCCACTGCTTTACCAATGAGCCCGCTGAGTGTGAGCAGTCAGAATTAGTCTGACATAATCGGGCTCATTTAGGCAACAAGACCCTCGTGGTGGTCTCACAGCTGAATCTTCTGACCCGGTAGGGTGAAGGCACAGAACCCCAGAACAGAGAGGACAACTGTTAAACATGGCATCATACAGCACTTCTCAGCCTTCCTGTAGCTCATACTTTTCTTACTTGCTTAAGAAGACATTGGACATTCTTTGGATGAATTTAGTGGGTGTGATTTAAAAAAAAATTCATTTAAAAAACAAACTAGAAGTGATAATAAGCTGGATTGTTCAATATTTAAGCAAGAAGCCAAAATCAAGTTATCAAAGGAGCTTTTTGAAGTCTCACAAGGCAAAACATCTCTGCACCAGAGTGAGACCAAGTAGCTCGTACCATGGCTAGTCAGCCAGCACCCACATTTCCCGGGAGAACAGAGAAGAGAGCCAGGAGGTTGACTGTTTAAAGTGGGTAATCTGAGCAGCACAATGTTGAAAGCTGAAATTGGAATTAGGTTAGCCAGAAAAAATTCAAAGTGGGAAGGAGCCTCTCCACATCTCTTCGACTGTGCACAGCAAGCAGCCAGGCCTCAGTAACAACCTTGAGAAAAGCACGCCCCTTTGTGAGTTAGAAACTTGGCAGCAACCTAAGTAGTCCCACCTTTCTGTGTGTGTTTCATGTCATTTTTATGGAAGTCTCAAATGTGTGCTGGTAATCTCTACTGCAGTTCTCCTGCAGGATGTAACCTGCACTCCTGGAATACTTTGTAGGAGTTCTGAGGTTTGTTTCTGCTTGCCGTGGTTCGACGTGTTTGGGGCAAGACAGCGCGCATTCAGGGTGGAAGGGATGCCCTCTGCAACGTAGCCGGGCCCATCTCAGGGCTCTCGGCTTTAACATCAGAGGGGTTTTGATTTTCAGTAGCACAGGAGGGTCCTTAGCGTGGCTGATACTTCCCCCTGGTGCCCCCTGAACCCTGTGCAGCTTGGCGATGTTAGCGCCGGGGCTCCTGTGTGCTGCTGTTAGAGCAGCTGGGCAAACAGTTCACTCTGTGCCAGCCTCTTGGCATTAAATTTTTCCTATCTTAGCAGGGAATGGGGACTCTCTGATTGTGAAGGACCCAAACCTCGATGGCCAGGCCTGTAAAGTTGTCCCCACAGCACCTGGCTCAAGACACAGAAGACACACATATCTGTCCCTCAGCCAAGGTCCCAGTTCTTTCCACAGCTCGTGGGAGGGCTGCTGTCCTCTCTTATTCTGCCAAATTTCACATGATATATGTTTTGTACTTTGGTTACAGAAGGAGGGAGGGAGTGGCAGAAAAGAGGAACAGAGAAAACAGTGCTCTGCTTCTCATGTAAGAGCTCTAATTCTCTCTTTCCTGGAGGAAGTACAAACTGCATGAGAGTGTCCTCTTTCTCCTCTTTCTACATAGATTCCCCCTCCACCCTTATTTTCTTGGCTCTTCTGAGACCAGTCTTTTGCAATAAGAGGGCAAAGAAGAGGGTGAGGCAAAGAATGTGTGAAAACAATTCTAGTTCTTCTCATTTCGAGTTCCAGAAACCAGGTAAAACCATCCTTTCCTCCATATGCAACGTACCCACCTGAGCGCCTGCCACAGTCATGCTGGCTCCATGACACTTCCCCTGTCACCTCTCACCTGTCCTCTCCGTCCCATGATGGAAACACGAAGAAAGATGCAACACTACTTCCACAACCTTGTGGAGGCTTAATTCTTTTTTTTTTTTTTAATTTTGGAGTTTCAGAGCAAAACCGAATTGTACTTATTAAAAAACAAGGTTCCCAAACCAAATAATAAATAATTTTGAAAGGAAATTTTCTAATCAGCCATTTAGGATATTTGGCTTTACTCCATTTTACAAATACCAAATTGGTCTTCACTGATCTAGTCCAGGGAGAAATGAGACTGAAAAAAAACACAAAATAACAAAATTAAAAGTCACTCTTTTTTTAGCATTGTAATTGTAAGGAAATTTCACAATTACATACATACGTGTGTATATGAGAGTAATCTTGTATGTTTATATACTCGTCTAACGAATGTTTTCCAATCATCTACAATACTAAGCATGCCAGCTCTTGCCGGGTGCTGAAGATATCAGAGTTAATACAACAGTGCTTTGATTACCTATCACTATATAACAAACAACCCCAAAGCTTTATGCCTTAACATTATAAGCAGGTAGTGGTGACAACTGTGTAATAATGTGAATGTACTTAATGTCAGTGAACTGTATACTTACAAATGGTCAAAATGATAAATTTTATGTTATACAAAAAAGTTGAAAAAGTAACGCTATAATTCATTATGTTCTATCATAGTTCAGTGGGTTGACTGGGCTCAGCTGGGCAGTCCTCACTCAGGGTCACTCATGTAATTACAATCAGATGGTGGCTGGGGCTGGAGTCGTTTGAAGGCTTGACTGGTCAGGACATCCAGTTGGCTTGTTTCACAACTGGGATGGCTGGAACAACTGGGGCTTGCTGGCCCTCCCTCCCTCGCAACCTCCCTCCTGCTCTCTCTGTCAATCTCATTCTCCCTCTGTCTCTCTCACCATGTAGTCTCTGCACAAAGCCAAATTACTCTTCCTTAGAGCCAGGCGGGCCACAGCAGTCACACTTATGAATTCCTCCAGAGCACAAAGAGACCAAGGCAGACATTGCAAGGCTCTCCATGGCCTAGCTTCAGAAGTCATCAGCTTCACTTCCACTGAATTCTATCGGCTACACAAGAAAAGCCTAGATTCACTGTGGGAAAAAATTACCCAAGGCATGAATGCAGGGAGGTGTGATTTGGTGGGGCGGCCATCTTTAGCAACCAGCCAAGATAAGCAAGCATGGTCCCTAACCGCAAGGAGCTAATACTAACTAAATAAACACTGAACTAAGAATTTTAAGCCCTGAGTACTAATTTTGGCTTTGCCATGTGGTTGTCAAAGTCATTCAAACTTTAACAATGAAACAACAGAAAACAATCCCTACTGAAATGGATTTTTAATGGCGTACAGAACTAGGTCCTATGCAGCAATAACAATAATGCTGAGGTTCTTAAGAGAGAAGTGCTTTTGACCATGATATTTGTGTGATGCCATTTGACCTGGTTTCCAAGCTTCCAAAAAAGAGAATAAAAAACAAATCATGCTTCCAAAGAGTATTTGTGGATATTGCTCACTTGGAAAGCAGAACACATAAAGAGTGTATATTTGTAGACTATTCCTAATTTTGCTTAAAACACACATGTACACACATACACATATAAACTCGCAGAGATAAGACTAGAGAGAATCCCATGAACATGTTTTTTTAGAGATTTTTAATTTTGAAGTTTATCATGTAATTTATTTATTTATTTTAAAGATTTTATTTATATATATATATAGAGAGAGAGAGAATGCGTGTGCGTGAGTTAGCATGGGAAGGGCCAGAAGGAGAGGGAGAAGCAGACTCCCTGCTGAGCAGAGAGCCGGACTTGGGGTTCGATCCTAGGACCACAGGATCATGACCTGAGCCGAGGCAGACACTTGACCTACTGAGCCATCCAGGGGCCCCTCCTGTGAACATGTTTAAGATGGTTAGGATGTAAGTGTTTGTTTTTTCTTTCTTTATACTTTTCTAAATTTCCGCAATGAACATCTATTGCTTTCTAAAACAAAAACTATGTTATAATATAGTATATTTATAACTAACATCCTGAAGAGAAAGGAAAGTGAACAATTAGTTTTTATGCTTATATCTGGAACCTGGGCTTCCCAAAATAACCATCCGAAGATGGCAAATTAGCACTGAATCTTAATATGATACTTGGTAAAAGTGAAGCAAAGACTTCAGGGTCTGGGGTGAGGTTCACAGGACTTCAACATTAACAACTTTATATAAGAGGAGTCAGGCAACAGAGAATTTCCTAAATCTCCTATGAGCAGAAAACACTTCTTGACATAGGAAAGAGTCTGAGGTCCCTGGGTTCTGTCCTTGAACGCTGAGGTTCTTAAGAGAGAAGTGCTTTTGACCATGCTATTTGTGTGATGCCATTTGACCTGGTTTCCAAGCTTCCAAAAAAGAGAATAAGAATTTTTTAAAAAGGTGAAATGTTAAATATAATTAAATATGTATGTATGTCTCCACAGTGTATGAAGCCTTCCATCAAGGCCATCCATTGGGGAATCCAATACATTGGAATGACGGTGGGAAGAAAGTCCTTTCTTATCTCACAGGAAGGTTATAGTGTTATATGGAAGGGAGCAGGAAGACGTTTCAGCGGGAGGACCCCATGAGTGGTAAGCGGAAATGAGACCTTAGTGGTGATACAGTGGCTAGCTGAGCACGAAGCCATAACTCCCATGGCTCGGCCTCAAATCTATGTCACAGACAATGAAATATAGTGCAGAAACCAAGGTTTTATTTAAAAGTAACTCAAGTTCTTCATTTCTCAAGGACTGTTAAAAATACTGAAGAACATAGTTTACAATACCACCCTAAAATTTTCTTTCTCCTCTATGGGTTGTCTGCTAGTCATCTGCCCCAATGTCCATTTTCCTTCTCTTCCTTAGACGTAGAACCTGGGATTTTACTGGACCCCTCGAATAAAATAGAAACCTCTCCCAGATGCTGCTACATGACTAAATTCTGGGCAACGAGTTTAAGTGCAAGCGTTGAAGGCAGCTCCTGAAAAATCTCCTCAGAGGGTGTCAGCAGGCCTTGTCTCTTCCTTCCTCCTTTATGCTGGCAACAGTACAGATGATCTGACTGGAACGGAAACTCCTATTTTGCACCATGGGAGAGCATGCTAAAGACAATGGAACGAGAGAAGAGAAAGACCCTGAGTCCTTGATGTTCATGGAACTCCCATGATGGTGATGAATTACCTACATTCGGACTTTTTAAAATGATTAAGGAAGAGGAACAATCTTCTGTCCTAGGTAAGCTACTATTCTTCAGAGAATTTTCTGTTGCTTGCAGCTAACTGTAATCTTAACTGATTCAAAGTCAAATCCCTTAGATTTCATATTTCTAAATGCACCTTTTCTAAAATTCCCTAGAAAAACTGTTCCCTACTTGCCGTCTCCAGGATCCCAGTCCCAAGAGGCTTTTCTCTCCTTTCCCATGAAAGAACATCTCACCTCCTCAGCGACTGGGCCCTTCCTTCTGCTCATTTATCCTCCTGACTCTGAGGCTCCAGCCACCTGTCCTCATTCTCAAATCCTGCACCCCATACCACCACACGACTGGTGGCAATGGCAGGGCCTCTTTGGAAGTTGAGGGGAAGAAAATAAGCAAGCAGAGGCTAATCTTTCTTTCTTTCTTTCTTTCTTTCTTTCTTTCTTTCTTTCTTTCTTTCTTATATGATCTTTCTTATGAGGAAGGGGACAGGGAGTTGTGGGGAGATTCACACATCAGTAACTTTAACTGTATCACACAACTTTTGGGGAAGTGAAATAATTAAGGGAAAATTTCAATGTTGAAAAGATGCCTTTTCACATGTGCAAATAGCTTTATAGAAAATGTGTATTTTTCTTATGATTATTTCTTATATTGAACAAAAAAATTGCAAAGAGAAAAATTACACAGCTCTTTGAGATGATAATATTTGAGGAAGGACAATTCTGGAGCAGCATTTTAATTATTTTCACTCTCACACTTACATGGCATTTAAACGCATCACTTCATTTCACCTTCTGAACAACCCTGAAGGGTAAATACTATTACCGTCCTCTATACATAGGAGAAAGCGGAGGCTCAGAGAGGTCAAATGCCTTGTTCAAGTTCACATAATATGTCAAGCTGTATCACTGTTCTCAAATATTGCGTGTCCCACACCATGGTGAGACTAGACCCTGTCGCATCTTTGACAGCAGGCTTGGCAATGTGACTTGCTTGGGCCAATGAAATGTGAGTGGAGGTCCAACATGGGTTCCAAACACAGGCTTTAAGACTGATTCTTCTACCTTCTTTTCCTTGCCATGAGACCTGCCTACCTGGGTCGAAGCTGGGTCATTGGAAAACTATGTAGAGTTGAGCCACAGCTGGAGGACACTTTATCTGACCAAGAAATACCACCGTGTTTATTTATTCCTGTCACAGAATTTAGACTAAGGGGACTGATGCATGGAATCAGTGACTGGAAAGCCTGCGCCTGAAAGCCCAGCGCACCCCAGGCAGCATTGGCTTGGTACTCCCTGGCATTTCCGCACCATCTAAACAGCTTTTGGGAGCGGCAGCAACTCTCCACTCCCTACTGCATCCTCTGTCTCTCATGGTGGGAGTTTCTTCAATATACTCGAATCAGGCAATCTACTACCGTAGTCCCGTATGGATGTTTCTCAAAGGGTCTGCCATCAGGCCATTCTAGTACAGTTCAACACACAGCCTTGCTCTTGATTGGCATCCCGTGCCCCTGGGGCCCAGCTGCCGCAGGCCTCAGCTGGACAGTGGCTTTTCTGCCCACCAGAGGACTCTCACTCTGACTGTCACCAAACCCCGGCTTCTGACTTCACAGATGGCCAAATGCGCTAGGAGAGTTTCCCCAGACACTTCCCTCCTTCCCCTCTTCGCCTGTTCGAACCCCTCCACTTTGTAAGAGAAAAAAAACTTTGAAATTAGGGGTGTCACTGTAGTTCTAAGCCAGAAGGCTTTTAACAAGCCACCAGAAACAGGCTACTTGTATCTCAGCTGCATTAAAAAAAGGAGATCAACAGTGATCTGGTCAAGGTCCAAGCAGGACGGCAACCATCAGAGAGAAAGCTAGTAGGTAGGCCAGAGCTGTACCAGGACACCAGCAGTGACTGCCATGGCTGCCAAGGAGACCCAGAGTTCCCCAGATTTCACGACAAGATTAGGAATCAACTTGGACACTATATGACAGGAACGTGGATGTCCCAGAAATCCACTGGGTGGAACACAATTTGCTCATCCTCTCTAAGGCTGGTGTGGCCTGAGAAATTTGCATAATACTCTGATTGTGTTTGTCATAGCAGGTGCTTTTTTTGCCAAAAGTATTTTTCCACCACCAGCAAATACATGGGTACAATGACTTGTGATGACTTGAAACTGTGTGAGTTTTCCCATATCTTGTGATCAATAGTAGCATTGTTAGTTGTTTTAAGAGAATAATGGGGAAGTTTTAAACATCTACCAGGAAACAAAACTATACCGGTTATAGTCCTTTTTAAGGAAAATTACTTATCCTTCGGGTTGTTTTTTTTTTTTTGAGCCAATATGGTTTTAGTAACCATGTTTAAAGTTTATTTAAAATCTCATTTCCTCTAAGGCTTATAATGAACTGAGTGGAAAAAATCTCTTTACCACAGGGCAGATGACTCGAGGAAATGTGAGGAAGTGTGGAGATACATTTCTGATGTATTTTGTGGGCAAGAATACCTTCTCCAGAAAAGGTATTTGTAGACTCACTAAGTACCTGTGCACCTAAGCGGAAGGCCCAGCGTTTTATTTGCCACAGTCCTACTTCAGAAGGACGGTGAAGCTTGAGAGAAAATGAGGAAGAACAGAAATCAGAACAGGGGATTACCCAAAGATTCAAAGGAGGAACCTTCAAATATGCTTTGCCAGATAGGTTTGACTCACAGTACAGAAGTGATGCCAAGGTCAATTAAGGCTGTATTTTACTGAATTTAGAACAAACCAAATGTGTCTTGTAAATGGATCCACTTCTATGTGCAAATATTCTGGGAAAGTCCTATGTATGTGTGTGTGTGTGTGTGTGTGTGTGTGTGTGTGTGTGTTTCCCAAAAGCTAAGAGGAAAGGGGATTTTCCTCACTCTGGTGAAGCTAACGGAAGAGATCTGTTTCTAGGGGCCATAAATCCCACTGGCAACAGCTGTTCCAACTGGACAGAGGGGGAGCTCAAAAGGAAGAATGGGAACAGCTGTTATAACTGATACTATGCCCCTCACCTCTCCCCGCAGATTCCTTTTACTAACTGTTCTTCAAGTCTTCTTTTTCACTTGTTTACATGACATCTGTATTTTAATACTCTTTCCCCACACCTCCTCATGGCCACTCCCTCGTCTCCCTGAGGTCTTGCCCAAAGGCCACCTTCTCATTGAGCCTTCTCTGCCCCCCATCTAAGAGTGCAGCACTTTCCTCTCTAAACCAACATCCCCTAGTCTCCCTTTCCACTTTTCTTGGTAGCACTATTTTATTCTTTTAAAGTGTAATATATCATGCATACAAAAGAATATATATATTTGTAAATTACAAATCACACTAATAGACTAAATACCCACGGAGTTTACCACAACATAAGAATTTAAAACATTTTAAACACACCGTTGTCTTCCTCGTCATATTCCTGATATGTGCACTAGAAGAATGTCCTTAGTAGTATGCATAATTTTAACACAAAACTGAAAACAGCACAAATACCCATCAAAGAATGGATAAATGAACTCTGATATATTCACCCAGTAGAACATTCCTCAGTGGAAATCAATGAACTACAGTTATACACAACTGGGTGTAGATAAATCTTAGAAACATAATGAATAGAATAATTAAGTCCCAGAAGACCAAACAGAATATAATACCGTTTACATAAGGCTCTAAAACAAGCAAAAACAGTGTTAGTAGCATGAATCTTAACAACTGTTAACACACTGAGACATACTCATCATCTTTATCTCAGCTTACTACTCAGATAGGACCCTTCCACTTCAACGTATGTGTAAAACAATGTCTTCTAAATTCACGCCAGTTTTAAACAATCTTAATTCCCCAAATACAAAACTATATTTAACCTTCCAAGTTGGAAAATAGGAGTCAATCGTGACATCTTTTGCTTCTTGCCCACCATATAAAACTGATCACTCAGTCAGGTAACTTCACCTCTTACATCTGGCCCCAATCTCCTCCCAGTTTCCCATCTCCCACCTCCTTAGATCAGCTCTTCAACTTTGAATTCTAGATATTTGACAGTTTCCTAACCCACTCCCCCATTTCAGTCTATTCACAGTTTTTCCGTGAGTTGTCCGGAAGATTAATTTTTTTCATTTTTATTTCAATAAATTTCAACTTAATTTAATACGAGCATAGCCATGGCCTGAAACCTGTAGGGTACAAGAGGTGGGGTCCTCATCTTTCTTTGGACATCTCCACTACTTGGGTGAGAACGAGCGGGTGGGGGAATTGGGTCCTACTTAAAGGGTGCTGTCATGGTTTTCACTTGACCATCCTAATTATCCACTCCTCCAACATGGCAGCAGTCCAGTCATTGCTTCTTTTGGGGGGCACAGTGTATGTTCATGTCAGCGCACACTGTGTTCTTGAGGGAGGGCTCATCTCACCATTTAGTTCTGGGTGTAGGAAATCTGATCCAGCTCAATGTATCCCAATCTCTTCATTCAGTTAGATTCTCAAGCCAGCTCAAACTGGCCAATCATTAAATTTTCTGAAATTTTGTGAGCTGCTTATTAATCCATTGGTAGCCTGAAATCAGCCCTGGTGGGAGAATTCAAACAAATTGGCAAAAACTACAAATCAGTTCCAGTTTTTTCTTATGAAAAGCCAGTTGTTAAACATTTACTAGTATTTACTAGAATGTCCACAGCTTTCTTCTCTCCCCAGTAATCTACTCCACTGACCCTTGCTGCTGGAACCTCTTCATCCCAGTCCTCTTGGGCAGGGGACCGACAAAATGGTTGAAGCCTGGTACTGCACGCTGTTCAGGTCACTCAGAGGAAAACCATTAATCTCTCTTCAAATCTCTGCTCTTTCTGCTCAAACTAGGACAGTAGCAGTCTGAGTAAGCAACTGCCTAAGCAGGCATACAGTTCAGGAAAGACATACCCATCTTCCCCTCTTGGAGTATTCACAATGTCTGGAAGCAATTCTGTTGGAGTCTCCTTCCCATTGGAGAGGGAGAAGGACTAACATCTCATATAAACAGTACTCCCTGATGATTTTCCTGGGGCAGCAGCCCTCAAACTTTCTACCTTAGGACTCTTTTATCTTCTTAAAAAATATTTAGGATCCCAAAGAGCTTTTTTGTGGGTTATGTCTATTGAAGTGACTGTATTAGAAATTAAAATGAAGGAATTTTTAAAACATATAAATACAGAAACATACATTCTCTTAGCTACTAGAGTGATGACATCATGTCATTTCATGTAGCCTCTAGAAATCTCCACTGTATATTCGTGAAAGAATAAGAATGGAAAAGGCAAATAATGTCTTAATATAGCTATAAATGTTTTGGCTCTTGACCCTCCCATGAAAAGTCTCAAGGACCTTTAGAGTTCCCCCTCCACTGTTGGGAGACAATTCTCCATGAGCCTCTCATGTTTCTGCATGCCTCACTAGCACAGACACCCACTACTTTTGATCACTACCTTTTCAAAGATGTTTGTGTTGTGAACAACTTTGGAAAACTAAAGACATCGTCTCCCTCCCAGTGTTTGCTCAGAGAAAAGGGCAAGTTTATTGCTGTCAAATATAATAAGGATAATGTCTCTTTATGGAATGTATATTGCTCTAGACTGTGTATTTATGAATTATGCAACTATAACCACAATCTAATTTTAGAACATCTGCATCAACCCACAAAGAATTAGCATTACCCTCTATTCTTCCTCATTCCTCTTCAGTCCTGAATAAGATTTTTAAATGATTATCTCTTCACATCTTTAGAATTTGACATCAACAAAAACTTCCCTCACTTAAGTAGATGATAAGAAATTTAAAATCATTTATTAGCAACTAATAAAGTCTTCCCAACAGCTGAAATTATAAAAAAATCTAAAAGGCATTTTTTTCTTTAACAAAGCTATTAATATTTCCTATGCAAATGTGAATGGATTTCTAAATACTATTGAACTTTTTCATTTTATGTTAATTATCTATTGCTTAGTAACAAATTACCCCCAAAATTTGGTAGCTTACAACAATAATAAAATGTATAATCTCACATGTCTGCAGATCAGGAATTTAGGGATGGCTTGGCTGGGCATTTCTGCCTCAGGTCTTCCATGAGGTTGTGGTCAAGTTGTGAGTAGAGGTTACAATCATCTGAAGACTTGACTAGGGATGGAAGATCTGCTTCCCAGGTGGCTCACTGATATAGCTGGTAGGTTGAAAAACCTCCCCAAAAGATGTCTGTGTCCTAATACCCAGGATCTGTGAATATATTACTTTACATGGCAAAAAAGGACTTGGCAGATATGCTTTGGTTAAGAATCTTAACATGGGGAGATAATGCTGGATTTTCCACGTGGTCCCAATGTAATCACAGAGTCCATATAAGATGGAGTTAAAAGTATAGGATGAATAGTAGAGGGGCACCTGGCTGGCTCAGTTGGTAGAGCATGCAGCTCTTGATCTCAGGTTGTGAGTTTGTGAGTTCGAGCCCCACGTTGGTATAGAGATTATCTAAAAATTTTTTTTTTAATTTTTAAAAAAAGGATAAATGGTAGAAGATGTGAAAACAGAAGCAAGAGGTTGGAGTGATACAAGAAAGGACACATGAGCCAAGGAATGTGGGTGGTCTTGAGAAGCCAAAGGAAACAGATTTTCCCCTTTGCACCTCAGGAAAGAGCCAGTCCTGCCAACACCTTGACTTTAGTCCAGAGAGACTGATTTGGGATTTATGACCTCTGTAACTATAAGATAATAAATTTGTATTGTTTTAAGCCACTACATTTGTAGTAATTTGTTATAGTAGCAATAGGAATAGTAGTAGTTGGGAAGTTGAGGCTGGCTATTCACAGAAGGCCTCATTTTCTTGCCACAGGGACATCTCCATAGAGCTTCTTAAATGCCTTCATGACATGGTAACTTGTTTCCCCCAGAGCAAGTGATACAAGAAAGAACAAAGTGGAAGTCACAATGTCTTTCACCATCTAGCCTCAAATATCACACTCGATCATTTCTACAGTATCTTATTGGTTACACAGGTGAGCCCTATCCAAGATGGGAGAGGACTATGTGGGGCATGAATTTGAGAAAGCAGGAGTCATTAGGGTTCACTTTGGAAGCTGACTAGCACACACAAGTATTTTAGATGGTGATGAAACTCTAATTTAGAGAACACATACATGCCTTAAAAGAGCAGTCACCTTTGTCTAGTTTCTATGCCACTGAAGAGTACATCAGCCAGCAATGACCGGACGACCAATACAGGTAAAGACAGATGTTGGGGCCCTTAGCTCACAGAAAACATAGCCTGATTTCTCTGACATCCCTCCTTCTCCCTCAATACAGGCCTTGGGTTGGGGCAATGTTCCTTGGACACCTGAAATATAAATTCATCCAGCAGCTCCACAGACCCTGTCATAGTGTGGGTCTCCAAAAGCAGAGCCTGAAACAAAGGCTTGCCTGCTCATAGTTTATTTGGGGAGTGAGTCCAGGTTAAAACCTGGAAGAGTGAAGCAAAAAATGAGGGAAAATCAATAAAAAGATGGGCTTACAAATTAGCCTCCATTATTGGCAACTGAAGTTCATTCCCATAGGACCTTCTGGGGACCCTTTTCAAATGCATTCAGAATGATACCAGGTGATGAACATGGCAAGCTTGATCCATCAGTTCCCACCCCTTGGTCAAAAACTGCTCCATGGGCATTCATTTTCCACACCTCCAGGTTGTGCATGTGGAGGTGTGGAACCCAAAGCCATGGCAGCTGAGAGTCCCTGGGGCCATAAGCCAGAGGCATGCTGAAGAGTCGCAAGGAAGGTGCTATCGGGTTGCACCTAGGGGAAGCTGGTAAGTCTGTGTGGAAACTGGTCACCACAACAGACAGTGAAGAAGTGGATGGAGAGGATTTGGAGTACTCCCCTAGCAGTGTTCCGTATTTGCTCTTTGCCTGGGATAGAAGTCTGCATCTGGCCAGGGAAGTAGGTAAGTACATGCCCGGATGGCAAAGAGCCACCTTGGCCATTTTTAACACGCAATATGGTGGTGGAGTAACACATGCTATATGTTTCTTCCTGGGGACCTTACGGAACTCTGTCTTCCATGGGAAAGGAGAAAGGGAAGTCTTTTTGCCATTTCCCAAGTCCCAACTGGTGTACCTAGTTCCAAATGCCTAACAAGAAGCCCTCTAAAATGGGAGAGCCTTACCATCCCATTTGTCCTCAAGTTTGGAACCTAATTACCAATTTTAGAGCCCAAGGGAAAAAAAAATCTCAATCATTATTCTATTAGTAAGCATATTCTAGGTCATCCAGATGACCACCATGTAAACAAACACACAAACAAACAAGGGTGCCTTTTTCGTGTTCGTTGTCTGCATTTGTGTTTAGTAAGGTCAATTATCATAGCCTGTGGCAGTTTTTTAAAAAGTAGCTTAAAAAAACCTCTTTGACATTCTTCTCATCAAGACCTCAAGACATGGGGTCCGTGCTCCCTCCCGCTGAATAGGAGTGGACTTGTGGCTCACTGTAACCGATAGAATACGCTGGAAATGACCTTGTGTGCCTTCTGAAGCAAGTTCAGAGAACGTGAGGCAAGTTCTACTTTGTGAGCTGGGACACTCGGGAGCTGGGAGCTGCCATGTCAGCAGCCAGCCTACCCTGAGGATCCCAAGCTGTGCGAAAGCTGACACTGCCTGCAAAGGCATTGGTTGAAACTCCAGCTGACCACGCAGCGTCAACTACCAGAGAGAAGAGCCCTTGAGTCTTCTCCGCTGAGCCCCGGCGATCACGCGGGTAAGACAAGCCATTCCCCACTGTGCTCAGTCTGAATTCCTGACTCACAAAATCCAGAAAGCATCATAAAGCGGCTGTTTAAGCAGCTAAGTTTTGAGGGAGACTTAACGTATTAAATGAAGGTCAAGTAACCGCGCAGCACGTTGTGTAGATGAGAGACGTACCGCCGTTTGAGCAGCAAAAAGAAGCGGAGGAGTGGACTCGTCATAAAGCACGAGGCGTTATAGGCCTCTGGAACTCTTTCACGACTAATGAAATTCGTGCTTTTTGTGAATCTGTTTCAGCAAAATATGATCCTTCACATTCAGTTAATGTGAATTTGAATTTTAGAACTCATATGGTTTTGTTTTTATGTATTATGTAAGTTAATTTTGGTTCTCCGGTTGTTTAAAAAACTATAAACAAAAGAAGGTGATATATAACTAGTTGAAGCTGATACATATAGGATGCATATTACAATAAGAGTAATTTAGGTCAACCCTGAAAAAGTCCTTAAAAATCATTTCCATTAAAAGGGTGCATGCAATAATCAGATTCGGGAAACACTACTTTGTAGTGTTATCAGCTACCTTCTGCTTAAAAACCCACCAAAATACTCTACTGCCTGTTGCCTTTGAATTAAGTCCAAGCACCTCTGTAAGAAAACACAAGGCCCTTCACGATCTCCCTCAGATCTTCCTTCCCTTCATCCATTTGCCCTGTGTTCCAGCCACCCTGAACTTCTCCCCCATCTCCTCAGAAACTCCTACCCTTCCTTAAAGACTCAGTTCAACTGCCACTTCCTCCGTGAAGTCTTTACGGATTCATAGGATTCCGTCCGCTGTGCTCTCACCATGTTTCCGTCCAGGCCTGGCGGAAAACAAGGGGCACATTTGAAAACATTACCTGAAAGCAGCTGTGACTTTTGGTCGCACATGCAGGCAGCCCATTGTGGAAGGAGCAGCAGATTTATACCTGACCTCGTGTTTATCCCTTCCTCTGATGTGCTGCCAGGGTCCTGTTGGCTGAACCCAACCAGAAGCCAAAGGGCAAAGAAACCCACTGACACAGTCGTCCGTACAGATCAGCCTTCCCAGGGAAAAGCAAGGTGGAGAAGGATGGAGGGAGGCTGTGGGATGAGAGGGGAGCAAACCATATCCAAGCTCTTTATTTATACGTGAATGACAGACATTCTATCGCAACCACCTATTTTCATGAGTGCCTTCCCCCTGGACTCTGACCCTGCCACCATTACCTCCACAGTCTCTGCCCTTGGAAAAGGGCGTGGACAGAGGAGTCTCTTAGGAAGCGGTTTTTGAATTAATGAATTGATAAGGGAATGGCATAGATGAGAACAGCAAGAGCATAACTGGTGCTCTTGAATGGTTTTCAATTTTTATTTTTAAATGCTGTCTCTACAGTTGTTTTATTTCTGTCTTTTGGAATACACCCTCCCCCTTTTTTTCTGTAATAGAGTTCTTGTGGGGTTTTTTTTTTCCCTAAGCAAAGCAGCTATTTGTATTGTATTTTCGTTTATTTGAATCTTGTTACTGTGATTTTAGCTCTTCAAGCCAGTTAGGATTATATCTTATAATAAAGCTCATTTTAATCTGTTTTATTTGTGTGTATACGATTGTAGAGCAATTTAATTTATAAAAGAGGACACATTTATGGCACATGGTTTAAAATTTTCCCTTCAGTTTTGTACTGATTTCCTAAATTTCTTTACACTATTTGTATGGATCCTGTCAATCAAATTTTATTCTGTATAAGAGATTAATAGAGGAATGCTACATTAGAAGCCTTCCAGTTTCCTTGAATGATTTTTAGTATTCTGTAACACTTTTTTGTAATTAAGATTTAAATACCCAATCCCTCAAGACTTGCCATACAGAGAGCTGTCAATCAGAGAATTGGCAGGCTGTATGAACCGCATGATGAAGTCTTTATCCCTACTCTCTGATGCCTTCAAGACCAGCTTTTGCGAGCTGATCCTTCATTTCACATGTCTTAGAACTCACTCACACTTCTTATGCTTGGAAATGTAACACACAAAGTGACAACGTAATCCACAGCTAATAAGTTAGCGGCTATAAAAATGAACATTCACATAAACTTGCCAAGCATGAAGGCTGGAGGTGTTACACCGTACTCGTGTATACATGTTTGCCAGGGCAATAGTACATATGCCTTTGGAGATGCTTCTAAGTTATGCAGAGAAGCCGACAATAATTCTTGAACTTTGTTGTCAGGATCCAGTTTCATTTAAGAGCCAAAGCAACAGCATCAAAACACTTGGCCGTGATCAGCCACCATCCAGCCGGCGAAGAACACATGTAAAACTAGCCTTTGCGTTGCGAATTTTGTGGAAGGAAGACTATGTCAGCTCACTTCATTGTGTCCTAGTCTAGGATCTATGCTTTCGCTGAAAAAACAATAGTAATGAAGGAGTTCTTGGATCTCTTTTCTGCTTATCTTTTAACTCGTTACAGAGTCAAGTAAAATAAATAATTGCCATTATTCTGTAGAGAAAAATTTTCATCTGGAATTTATATCATTATTACCAAGTGTAAACACATCGTTCCCATGTTTTAAAATTTACATTCAAAATTTAAAATTGTAAGTTTATTCCGTTACAATTAATACTTACAGTAGTGCACAATGAAATCTAACAGTGGCCTAAAATTTGAACCTCATACCATAAAACAGAGTTCTGCTCATTGAAATCTCATTTTAAATTTACTTATCCTGGGGGCACCTGAGTGGCCCAGATGGTTAAGTGTCTGCCTTCAGCTCAGATCATGATCATGATCCTGCCGTCCTGGGATTGAGCCCTTCATCCAGCTCCCTGCTCCGTTAGGAGCCTGCTTCTCCTTCTCCCTCTGCCTGCCGCCCCCCTGCTTGTGAGTTCTCTCTCTTCTCTCTCTCTCTCTCTCTGACAACAAATAAATTAAATCTCTAAAAAAAATCTACTTATCTTATACGATAAGATAAGGTATTTGATATACAATGCTTTAAACATTTATAAATTCTTGATACATGCATCTGTTTTTAATGTACCATATTTGTGAATATTGTTTTTAATAAATTAATAAACTCTCTTAATGTTTTCCCAATATGATTTTTTAAAATTGTGTGAGCTCGTGATCACATATGTGAGGGGAGAGCACCTGGAGTCCACTGGAAAGGTGAGCAGAGATTTGTGTTAAGTGGAAACAGAGTTGCATGTCAGTAGAGGAAGGAGGCCAATGTTACCACATGCCTGTTAGAGCACATTTAATGGATCTTATTTTGAAACTTACGAGAATCCCACAAGGTAGACATCTTTTATCCCTGTACTGATTCACACACTAAATCTCAGGTTGGATAAATCACCATAATTCACAGGGTTGGGAAATCGGAGGCTGTGAAATAAATCCAGATCTAATTAAAAGGTCTGTTCTTTTTATTATCCCACATAGTCTTCCAATGTGCAGAAAGTAAAGCAGACTACAAGCTCTTCAAAGATAGGAGCTCTGCCCAAAGCGCCATTGTGTGTATGTCTGCCTGTCTATCTGTATTCATTCATTCAACAAGCATATGTTCAGGGTCTGCTTTGAGCCAGGCTCAGTGCTAGGCCCCGAGAATACAATGGTGAACAAGACAAACAAGAGGCCCTGTCCTCGAGGAGCTTACAAACTATAGAGGGTTTCAGAAAAGCAGACACTTCAGTCATCTAGTGTGATCAGAGCTATGGGGAGAGGAAGGTGGAGATGCTCAGGGAATTCAGATTTTTGGGATCTGGGAAGGTGACTTGGAGGAAGCAGCCTCCAAGCAGAGACTTCACAAGCAAGCAGGGTTTGTTTGGGTGCAGGAAACCAGGGATGTTGCTGGAGAGAGAGGTCCTGAAGAGGGTACTGAATGTGCAAAGGCCTGGAATGAAGAACACGGACACACTGAGAAGGGGCAGGAATGGCAGGGAGGGGAGGAGATGTTACAAAGGAATTTATAGGCACTGTTCAAAGGATTGGAAACAATAGGACTACGTGTGCATTTGAAGACAATCTCTCGGAGCAGAGTCGAGACCCAATGGAGGGCGAGGAGCATAGAGGGCGCTAGGAGTTGGAAGACTGCTGGACGTGGTGGGGGCCTGCACTCCCAAGTGGTTCTGGGGACTGGGAAGTGGGAAGGCTGAGTCTGGAGACTGTTGTGAGAGAGGAAGAGCACACTGTGGACTGTTCACAAAGGTTTGTTAAGTTTCTGAAGAATACTGAGAGAAAGAGCACTAAAACAATTAATACAGGTCAAATCCCCTCACACAGAACTCCATGGGAAACTGCTATAATTTGAATGCTCCCCCTTAATGAAAATGGAGACTTCTATGAAATATTATGTAGTCATAAAAAATAATGAGATCTTTCTGTTTGCCACACATGGATGGACCTAGAGGATATAACAACTAGGTGAAAGAAGTCAACCAGAGAAGAACAAATAGCATATGATTTCACCCATAGATGGAATTTAAGAAACAAGACAAATGAACTAAGGGGAAAAAAAAGAGAGACAAAAAACCAGACTCTTTTTTTTTATTTTTAAAGATTTTATTTATTTATTTCACAGAGAGAGACAGCCAGCGAGAGAGAGGGAACACAAGCAGGGGGAGTGGGAAAGGAAGCAGCAGGCTCCCAGGGGAATAGCCCGATGCGAGGTTTGATCCCAGGACGCTGGGATCACGCCCTGAGCCAAAGGCAGACGCTTAATGACTGAGCCACCCAGGCGCCCCAAAAAACTACACTCTTAAATGTAGAGAGCAAACTAGTGGTTGCCAGAGGGGAGGTGGATAGGGGAAAATAGATTAAGATTAGAGTACGCTTACCCTGATAAGTGCTGAGAAATGTATAGAATTGTTGAATCACTATATTGTACATCTGAAATTGATATAACACTGTGTATGATTATACTTGAATAAAAAAATAAATTAAAATAAGTAGAGACTTCTTATGAGCTCTAAAGTATAACTATTCCTTTAAAAACCTTAAATTGCAGCATCCAGAGGGAAAAATCTCTGGTAATAAGGTACTTAAGCATTTGAAGGTATTTATCTCTAATGGGATTAGAGGTCTTCATCTAACTTCCTGGAATTGATAGGCGAGAAGGAATTCTTTCCCTCTAGTCAAGATGCAGTCATTCTATGATTTTGCATTTCCTTGCTAACCACAGAAAAAAATTTGCTCCATGATTAGTGAGCCTGTTCGTTTCCTCCTTGTGTTTACGCTGCACCACGCTATCAGATACTCATTAGCCTCTTTATTAAGACTGTCTATTAGATGAACACAAACTGAAAAAGAACATTAGCTCTTTTGCATAATTTAGAGTTGTGAATTATTACTGTATTCTGTATACTGGGACAAATATATGAAGGAGGGGGGTTACGTTTGGACGTAAGTCAGAATTTTTTCAACACCAAAATGTTTCATATATTTCTTGGAATTCTTATTTTAACAGTGAATTAAAATTTTTACTGATCATTTTTTATTAATTTTGTCTTAGCACTATTTATTCATACAGAGTAGTTAAAAAAATGTAAAGCAGTTCTAACTGAAATACATAGCCTTCAGTGAGATAAAGGGAGATTTCCTACATCCCTTCAACACGATTCACCTCTGACTCAAAGAACACAATAAAGAGTAATTTCATAAAATGTTATTGACATTAGTGTTGATAGTAAATTAATGTATTTTTTATAAATTATAAGACTGCTATTTAATTACAGGGTACAAAATAAAATACGGTCTTCTCTCATCAAATACTGGTTTATTATAGCAGGGAACATGGTATTATGTTTCTATTTTGCTGCTGTATTTAAAACAATATTTGAACTTAAGTTTTTCTTAATAACACTGTTACTATTCTAATATCAATCTTATATTTGACACAGTATAGGATGTACTGTTCTATGGGTAAACCTTAGACACATTGGGTTGAACTATATTAAATTGTCATACTGTCAATCACAAATAGTCAAGGATCAGCAATAGCACATGGTTCAAGTCTGACCTTTACATACCTGTTTTCTTATCCCTTTGCATTATCAGGAAGGGTCAGCAGTGGTCACCCAATCATTATGTGAATGCTTAAGAGAAAGAACATCTATATGGCATGTACTCCATTAACCACTAAAAGTACTTCACCCATACGTAAGCATTAACTTCCTACAGGGATGACTGGGTAGAAAAGAGGTCCAGAAAACTGATCCTCCATATGTTTGAGTTTGGTTCATGACTTCCACTAAAATAATAAAAGAGTCATTTGTTTTTTAGTAAATTCTGTGCTTGAATAAAACTTCAAAGGGAAATTGCTAAACATAAATGACCTACTTACTAAGCAACGCCTTTAAAGACAATAGGGAGGATAGTTACTGAAAATTGTCTAACAGCAATGCTTTCAATAGAGTATAGGAAAAAACAGAGGCTCTTCTTGGGAAAACAGGAAGATCCGTGGACTTTAATTGGAAAACCTGGTTTGTCTGGGCGGTTTGATTTCACTCCCCTCAAAAGTGAGAATGCCTTGGTCACTCCTCTTTCAAAGCAGCTGTCTGGCCTAGAGAGGACAGCAGGACATAAGGGGCAGAGATACAGACGTGGTGCATTCTTGAGCCTCTGCGATCCAGGAAGGAGCTTACAGCTGTCAGGTGGCAGTCTCTGGAGGGCCGAGGGCTGTCGTAGTTTGCCACCAGAGCTAGCATATCAGGAGTTGCACAAAATCATTGGGTAGAAAGAAACTCTAGCCACTTATACCTTTTATGAATTGTAGTTATCTAAAATTCTACATGTGTTTAGCAATACAAGTATCTTGAATTTTTGCATATGTTTTGTCCATATGTGCATTCTTAGTTCCTGAAAACGCTGAGAAAGAAAAAGGTTATAAATAGGAATGAGAAGATCTGGTCCCTGCCCACAAAGTGTGTGCATTCTTGGGCAGAAAAGATGAACCTACAAGAAAGAGTTAGAGATTACATCTCTGTTCACCATCGGCCTCCTGCCGCAGGGCATTCATTGGTCACTACAACATGCTTCCATGGCACCTGCCTTCCGAGGGCCCAAGCACTGCCTGCAGGACAAACTGCTGAAGAGGACACCTCACAGACCCTCCTAGCCAGTGACTCCAGCTGAGAAACCAATCCTGTCCCTTCTTCCTAATCATAAGCTCCTCTGTCTTCAGGACCTACCTTAACCTTTGTCATGGTGGGGCGATACCTCAGAAATCGTAGCAGGAAAATTAAAATAATGCTAGTGAAAACTTATTTTTTTTTAAGATTCATTTATTTATTTGTCAGAGAGAGAGAGAGCACAAGTAGGGGGAGCAACAGGCAGGTAGAGGGAGAAGCAGGCTCCCTGCTGAGCAAGGAGCAGGATGTGGAACTCGATCCCAAGACCCTGGGATCAAGACTGGAGCTGAAGGCAAACACTTAACCAAAGAGTCACTCAGGCATCCTGTGAAAAATAATTCTAATGACAAGTCCACTCCCATTTGTGGAGACTACCACGTGCTCTTTGGAAATGTTTTACTTATTTCCCCTCCCTCTTTAATCCTTAAATCCTACTTTTCAAGTGCTGCTCCAAAAAGACGATCAGGCAGAGCCTGGGTGGGCAACCCGCTCTCTCTACTGCACCAACGTGTGTCCGTCCAGTGTTAGCTGCCACATAACCCAGAGGCTGGAACAGAGAATGTTTGTTTGCACAAAATTCTGAACTGACCCCGCCCCCACCCTACTCAAAGTTTTCAAAGTTTCTAGAGAAATTCTGCAATGCATTTTAGTAAAAATCTATTGGGACTTTAAATCTATGGAAAAAGAAAACTGCCAAATATACTGACTACCCTTGAAACTCCATCATTACCCTTGGACCCTTTCCCCCTCTTCCTGGGTCATGTGCCTCTTGAGGATATTCTTTTATAAGGGTTTGCTGAAGCCCAGGCTGTCTAGAAAAGTTGTCCTCTCCTCTCTGCCTCAGCTCCTCAAAGGGCGGTTTGAGATTATTGCCTGTACATTCCTTTCTTCCTGGGAACATCTGTTCAACATCCTTCAGACTGAAACCTGTTCGTGCACGGACCTTCAGGGCTCTAGAATAGTGACCCACAGCTTTTTCCTCTCACAACTATTTTTAGCCTTGGAGATTTTTTAACATTTTAGTCATTTTCATGTCTCTGCTTATTCTCCTCATTTCTCCATGTTGTGTAATATTCCTTTGAGTTATCTTTTTCCAAGGAACTCAAAGAACTCGATGATTCAGCCCTCTGCCCACATACCCACATGAGGCAGGAGGCTCTCCTCCCTGCTTATCTGAGGCACAAAATCGTTTGGCTCCAGTTCAGCTCTGTTTTTCCAGCTGTCTAGCAGCAGCTGACCGGATTTTTTTATACACACTGAAAACTGACATGAAGCAAAGTGTGCTAGGGAGTGTAGGGTGGATGCAGGGTCTCAAAAAAGCACAGAGGCAAAATAGCATCTTAGAACTCAGAGAGGCAGTGAACCTACGCAGACAGACAAGCTTGACGATTTTATTATATGCCAGGTACCAGGCCAGCTGCTGGAAACAGAGTAAAACCCAGTCCTTGGCCCTTCCGAATGGAGGGACACAAATGAATTAGCATTTATTCATTCAGTGAGTCTGTAAACACATTACGAGCTGCTATTACATGCCAGAATTTATTCTAGGCCCTGAGAGTACATCAGTGAACAACATAGACAAAATCCTTGGAGATCACTGGATACAAAAATGCATAGTAGATAATGCTGGCTGTGTAATACCGGGAGGAATGTTTGCCTCTCCGTGTATCATCTGTAAAGTAGGGGCGTTAACAGTACTTACGGCAGAAGGTTGTTGGGAAGATTACGTGAGCTGATACAAGTAAAGAACTTAGAAGAACCTCTAATACGTAACATGGGGTCCATAGTCTTAGCTGTTATTACATGAGATAATGTGAAAATTAATTAAAGGAAGTCTTGTTTAGATCAGAGCTGGAAGGCTGGCGGGGGGAGCATGCACGACCTCCGCTCCTCATCACTGGCAGACGAAGAGGAAGAGACGTACCTTGCACTTCCGTTGACACTACTTTACCAGCCCAGCTGGAGGAAGAAGGGCTCCCATCACCCCCTCAACAGCCCAACCATCGAGAGACTGTGCGACTCAGCCAATGAAGGGCCACTATAGTTCGAACTCCCAGTTTACTCCAACAGATTTTTCTGTTTATTAAGCCCCTCGCAAGAGCCCCCTTTCCTCTATAAAAGTGTTTCTCTCCTTTGTTCTGAGGACTTGCCTATGGTTTTGCCATAGCTAGCGGTCTCCAATGGCAATTCTGTACTAGGCCCAAATAAACCCATTCTTGCTTGTAAAGTAACCGACAGGGTTTGGTGTGTGTGTGTATGTGTGTGTTTTTAAGATGAACAATACTTACATTACAGAGTGAGAGCGTTTTGTTAAAAGAAAGGAGGCATGAGGCTCCCTGAGAGCACAGAGGCAAAGCACCTCCCTCGGAGGGATGGTGAACAGAGCTTCTCAGAGGAGCTTGACACCCAGTCCAGAAGGTTGGCTAGGATTTTGCCAGATAAAAAATGAAAGCATTGTGTTTGAAGATTTGGAAGCAAAGGAGAGAGCAGCAATGCTTGGAAGTGCACCTAACTTAGCGTGGGTGGGGGAGGTTGGCAGAAGCGGTAAGAAGGAAGGTGAAGCAGAGATCAGAGCATGTAAAGGAACTCCGGCTTTATCCTTCAGCAGGAGAAGCCATTAACTGTAAACAGGAAAGTGACAGAGGCTGCACTGGAGTGAAAGCACACAAGGAGAAGCCAGTCAGAGGAGGGAGGCTGCTGCAGTACTAGGATGGGAAGAGAGGAAGGCCTGAACGTACCGGATGGTCTTGAGCTTAGAGCTCAAGTGGACAAATAAAAGAGATATTAAAGAGACTGATGTGTAAGGTCAGGCATGAGTAGACACCTGGGTTTCTGGCTTGGGCGATGTGGCAGGTGTTACCTCTCCCTGAGGTGGGGCCGGATGGAGAAGGATCAAACTTGGTGTTTGGGGGCCGTTGGGGAGTGAGCATGCGCGGTGCCAGCAGTAATGAATGATTCACTTACTGTTGGCTACATTGCCCCTGATAGGCTTCCGAGTGAGCCAGGTTGGGACATCCGGGAGCTCAGCATCCAGCAGAGAGAACCCAACTAAAGAGATAGGCGCAGAAATCATGAACATGGAAAGCTTCTGGGAGTAGCTGAAATTACTCATTTATTATCTCATTAAATCTCCACAACTCTGTGAAGTAGGTTAAGAAAAAGACCCATGGGCATATAATAATTGGATGGCAGACCCAGGCTTGTCTGACTTTCCAATCTTCACTCTTTCCTCTTCTCCACGCTGCCTTCTGGGTGGTAAGTCGAGTGGCTGGAAGAAGCAGTTGTTTCTGTGTTCATGGTTTTGGTACATTGCTGAGTTCACTCCAGATGAACCCTGCTGGAGTTTCTGGAAATACAAATAATAACAAAACATGTCTGCCACCGTCAAAGCAGGGTAAGAGAGACAGAAAGACAACAGTCCTTTTGACATCATAGGGTAGAGGCAGTGACAGAGGTAGGCAGAGGGTATATTTGCCACCACTTTTGAGAGTCAGGAAGGGGTTTGGCCTCAAAAGTCTCAATAAAAGTGTAGGTGCAATCATAGCTCCTCATCAGAATAAATGGAGTTTGAGACTGGAGAAACGGGTGGAGAGGTGGGGCCTCTGCCTGAGGGAACTTGTTTGGAGGAGAGATTACGCAAGGGGATATTTGGCATAGAAGGGACAATGAAAAGAGAAGATAGTAGGCGGTGGGAGGGAAATAGAAAGAAGGGCTCCTAGGGCACTGTCACACTCGAAACATCAGTTCCATAGCTCAACATTCACGTGGCCTCTGGGAATTCCAATATTCTTCCCCAGGCTCCCTGCAAAAAAATACTTTTGGGGGGTCAGTAAAGCCCAGTCATCTCTGGAATTTGGTCTTGGATTTTGCTAGCAAGCTTGGATGGATTAGCAATTGTAAACTCATTTGTAAACACTCTGATCTCCGTTTGGGGCCTGACTTGTTCACTGTGAGATTCCCAGTACACTGCCTGGCAAAGTAGCATTTCAATATTATGAACCTTGATTGAGTTAAAGCTAAATGTAAATAAACAGTTGTAGTCAGAATATCAAAAAGTTTTTCTAAAATATATATTGTAAATCTATATAATAGATTTACCATGTTGAAGTTTTTTGGTCTTGCTAGTAGAAGCCAGAGCCCTGAGTTGCCCATTGAGGAAACTCTGATGGCATTATTCATGGCCATCGTCTAGTTTCTATCCAAAAGACTTTGGGTGGTCTTTGCAATGTTACTCATAACCACGTGACCTGATTTAGAATCAATCTTCCTTTAAAAAGAATGCCACAGACCCAAAATGGAACCACATAAACCAAGTTACCAAACCAAGACTTAATATCTAATTGCAGTTCCAACGTCCTCCAGAAATACAGTCTTCATGGGACAGTCGGGAATTTTCTGATCAGCACCAATCAGGTAAACTGTCACATGGGCTCACCATCCCCGAAAGGGAAATGAGGTGATCCACTTCAAAAGATCCCCTGCCCTTCCCCCTAAGAGGTGGTTACCTCCCCTGGAATAATCCTCTTTTTCTTTTGTTAATAACTTCCTCGTTCCACCCTCCTTCTTCTAAAGACATTCCACTACGTACAACTTCTTGGAGCTTTCTTCTACCTGCTAGATGGGATGCTGCGGGATTGATGCATTGTTTAATAAAGCCAATTAGATCTTCCACTTTACTCAGTTGAATTTTGTTTTTAACACTTCTAATCAAATTCATAATCCATTGTTTCTTGTGAAATAGTTTATAGTTTGCCTGCCAACATATTAAGGGTAACACACTGCTGGATGTGAAGAAAAGTCTTAGCTAGAAAGAGATAAACATTTGGGTTTTTTGTTTTTGTTTTTGTTTTAAGAGAGAGAGAAACATTTGTAATGAAATCTTCAAGAAACAGTCACTTGAGCACTGAACCTTTTCCTAGGCACCATCAGAGTCAAAGTTAATATTTAAGTATCTAACAAACTCCGTAGTCATGTATTTTTCTATAGAAGACTCCTATTGAGTGACTTAGCTAAGTTTTCTAGCACTCGTCTCTACTTCCAAACATCTTTGAATATTATAGCTGCTACAGTCAAATGGCCACAAAATGTGGACATGTCGTTCAAATTATTAAGATACTGTGGCTGATAAAGGACTAGACAAATGATGTGATAACAGCCTTTGGGGTACTCAAAGAAAACAAAGACCAAGGAATAAGGTATGCTCGCTGCTGAAATTACTGCAACAGAAAATGAAAGAATTATTATTTATGGTGTCTTTTTAAACATGTAAGGTCTTCGATGGCTACACCTTCATTCCATATTATGGAAATAAACAAAGACCACCCAAATAAGAACAATCAAAGGTTGTTTTTTCAGAACCTAATATAGTGAGGGAGTCATCCACCATCACTTGGCATTTGGATTCAAAGGCAGGCAGGGGAGTGGGAGTGCTTTATGGGTTTAAAAAAAAATTCAGGGGGACTTCAGGTATGCTCTGATTGGAAATTATTGGCATGGGAAAACAGGAGGCAGGCTAGAAGTGTAATATCTTGCAAGATCGGATTGGGGAGCATAGTAATCTTTTTTTTTTTTTTTTTTTTTGTTTTTTTCCAAGTTAGAAACCTGACCACTCTGGGCAGGTTGCTGTAGAGACTAGGAGTCAGAATCCAATTGTCATATATGGTCTGGCCATTATCTGTGTGCATATGCAGCGTCTCAGCATTCAGATTTCAGAGATTAGCTTTCCCAGAAGGAGCTCAGTGTAGCTATCACATGCTGGAACCAGCGCTCTAAAGGAGGAATGACAGCCTGCGGATCCCTGGTAATTGCCACATTCGTGTCGGAACCGTGCATTAACTACACGGCAAGCACTCTCAATGAGGCGATATCAACACAAAAGAGTGGTTCTTGGGGCAAAAAAAATTATTTTGCTCTTATATATAAAGCACAGATATATAGAGAACATATAGTACATAAGGAAACATACAGTGTATTTGTGGTCTTTAAGTTTCATAGGGAGTTGGTTAGAAAAAAAAAATACCTAAGATAGTAAAACCAGTCTGGAGTGGGGAAGGGTGGAGAATTAAAAAAAAAAAAATCGAGAAACACGTTATAGAGCCTTTGTAAATACTTCTACCTAAAACTATTCTTTCCTGCCCACAGAGCCAAATAGCATCGACCATTCTTCTTAGACTACATTTACCTTGAAGTTTCCGGCTCTTCAAATTTTTTCCCAGTTGGTTTAGTTTCTGTTTGAAATATTACAACTCCTGTTCTTTCTTTTCTCAAAGCATGGGGAATACCACCAGAATAAACTCTCTGCATACACCCATAGCAAAGACTCCCGTGTGGTATCATCAAGAAGATCCAATTTTCCACGGAGTGTTCTTTTCCATGCCGTATCTCCTTTATGAAGAGCAGCGCAAGCAGCAGAAACCAGATGCCAGTCCAGAAAGTCTATGATGAGAGAATGAAATTGAACTCCACCATCTTGGCAAGAAAAAGGAGAGTCATAAATGAAGAATTTTAAACTGTAGGCTTACGCCGCTAAAATTACATGATAAATTGGGGCGCCTAGGTGGCTCAATTGGTTAAGCCTCCAGCTCTTGATTTCAGATGGGGTCATGATCTCGGGGTCCTGGGATCCAACCCCGTGCTGGGCCCCCTCTCAGCGGGGAGGCTACTTCTACCTCTGCCCCGTTCCCCGCTCACTCATGCACAGGAACTCTCTCTCAATAAATAAACAAAATCTTTAAAATAAATAAACAAAATTGCATAGTGAACTTTGAACTACTCTGAATAAAAAGAAATGACTGTCCACTTAAAAATGGTTAAGATGATAAATTTTGTGTTATATATCTTTTACCACAATTAAAAAAAAAAAAGAAATGATGGACTTATTTTTCATGATTGTCCAATACAAGCATGAACTCTTTTCTCCCCCTTTACTATTGTGAGCCAGAAAACAGTAAACAACAAAATCAGGAAGTCCTCTGACAGGATTTTCTGATTATGTGATTTACCACTCAGAAGAGAATAGGTGGTCCCGCCCATGGCCAATGACATCTCTCCTTTTAGTTTAGTTCAGGGCCCTTAGCCATGATCTACTGATCCTTGCTCCTTCTTCCCTTCCATTGTAGCAACCATGGCCTCCCCTGGTCCCTCCACTCTACCGCTGACTCCAGCCTCACAAACGTGCATCACCAGCAGCACACCCACCACGTGGTTAAAGTTTGGAAATATTGAGGAGGAGAGGTCCTCATAGCCACAGCCACTTTGTGAGAATGTGGGTCTAAGGATCTTAAGCACATTTACTCGTGAAGTCCTAGAATTATTTCTTACGTCAGGGACTAAAATAAGCACATTCTCCAAATTAAAACAACAAAAACAAAAACACAAAACACAGACTAGCCAAAGGACACCAACAACAGAAGAGCACAGAAGTCTTCCCCTGCTTTGGCTGGTGTCTGGTCTAACAGGTCGTGGAAGGCCTCTCCTGACCACCAAGTGTGACCAGAACCCCTTCTTTAGTATGACTGATAACTGGGGTAAGGAAAACACCCCAAACCACAGCTGAGAAACAGTTTTTAGAGAGTTACAGTGAAGTGCAAATCAACATGATGAAATTCTCTTACCACAAGCTTCACAATTAATTTTACAACATGGAGCTTATTGACCTTCGTCCCCGCTCTAGATGTTCTTCTCTCACCCACCCAGCGTATACTACTGCCTGCTTCTCACAGCTGAAGTTCAAGGATGACCTGGTTCCTTTCCCTGGCAAAAACTTGGAGTGGCTCCCTAGGACGTACTGATTATTGAATTTGAGCCTGAAGAATATTCCACAACTGACCTTTATTTCCCAACACTCTCAAACACCCTACATCCTGGTAAAACTAAACCAGGTAGATATTCCCTGAACATCCTCCAACTTTCTCATTCAGCCCTGGTGTGCAGTTATTCTTTTGGCCCCAAATTTCTTCCTTTCGTATATCTAAGTCTATAGAATCACTCAGCTAGCTGTCTATCTTTTATATATCTCTTGGTAGAACTGAATTTTGTTGTAAATACCTTCCATCTAGAACACAAGCGGAACAATCTTCCAAACTACGATTGGTAGGGAAAGCAGAAAATAGAACAGAAACAGATGGCGTCAATGTTGAAGGTAACCTGTAAAGCGAGTTTTAATCTGAATTTTAAAGGAGGTGAGATGTGAGATTTGGCTTGGGCAGCAGGAATTCATTCCCAGATAAGTGGGGCAGATTAAGTGGAGGGTCAGTGTCCACTGAGCAAAAGAACAAATAAAAACCTTTGTACTTACTTAACTTATCCTCCAGAGCCTAGGCCAAGGAAGAAAATCTCTTCAGTTCCCTCACCACACCCTCTGCCCTCACCAAGCTCCCTTTCTCCCTCCTTTCTACATGTTGAGATCTCAGTTCTTCCATGACTCTGGTACCAACCACCAAGAACACAGACAGAGATTTGAGATATTTTTTCTTCGTTTATCATTTCATGTTTTAATTTTTTCAACACATTGTCTACTGCTGTGTTCTGAGCATTTCCCTAGGCCCGGGAAGAAGGAAAGATGGAGGAAAATGATAAAAGAATAAATGGCACATTTCCAGGCTTTATGAGGAGATGATTTAGCAAATAATACACACTTAACGGTGTTGGGCTGTTTATTTGGTTATTTTTCATTTGGACCCTCCCATTCATTCCTCAATCTTATCTGCCCTGCCCAGTACCTTATGTGGCTGACCCTACAGAGAGCACGCCCCATTATCCAGGCTCCTTCGCCCTCTGCCGTTAGTAGGGTTCAGCCAATATCAGCAAGCTATTGAAGAGAAGTAGGAGAAAGGGACCAAAGTATTTACTCCTTCTGCTTTTATCTAGTCTGTGCTGCAGTCTGACATTGGCTCCATCTTTGCAGGCCAATAGCTCTCTCTAGGTGACCCCCCCCCACCACTCAAGTTTCTTAAAAAGGGTTAGTCCCAGGGGCTAATAAATAAATAAAATCTTTAAAAAAAAAGGGGGGGGGGTTAGTCCCATATCCCCTGCAGGGAAAACATGGTAACCAGGGTGTTTCACCTACAATGATGGTGGTTCACTCATCATGAGGTACTTAAGATTGAAGGAGATGGGCAGCATTCTAAACTAGGGCTGGATTTAAGCAGTCAGAAAAAATCTAGGTGTGGGGCAGAAATCTCCCTTAAGTTCCACAATAGAAATTCATGACCTCTCATCACGTTTGAGACTCAAACCAGTGCATTATCAAACCAGAACACCATGTTTAAAATGAAGGTCAGATCTTTTGGAGGAAGGAGCCTGCAGTTTCACCGCACTGAATATCTCAAGTCTTCTTCCAAGTCTTCCTTGGAGGACACGTGATGTACAGTTGACTTTGCAAATGAAGGGACATGCTCAGACCTCCCAGGAGTTATTAAACACTGGCCCTAGGTTTATACTCATTTCTATGGAGTTAAAACACCACTATGGTCCAGTAGTGTCTCGGGTTCCTCTTGCTGCTATAATAAATTGCTACAAACCTGGGGGATTGAGCCAACACAAATGTGTCATCTTACAGTTCTGGAGGCCAGGAGTCTGAAAAAGGTCCTACTGGGCTAAAGTCGAGGTGCCAATCAGAGGGGCATTCCTTCTAGAGGCTCCAGGGGAGAATTCCTTTCCTGGCTTTTTTCAGCTTCTAGAGTCTGCATTCCTTGGTTCATGAAGAGACATTAGAGTAAGGAAGGCCAAGTGGAACTGTCCTGGAACTGTCCCTCCTCCACATCCACATGGTAAAATCAAAAGTAATACCACATGCCTGGGCGAGTACAGAGATTAGTGTCACTACCTAAGAAACCAAAAAATGCAAGAATGCTCGTTCTCTATCATATACTCAATGAATTTCCCTGTTCAGCCAGTGCAAAAGAAAGATGCATTCTGGAAAATGATGAACAGTCCCAGCTACCCTTTCCAGCGTGGTAAGTTTACTGGGTCCAACAATACAGTCCTAGGATCTGGGTGCTATTAACCTAATGAATACTTTTTTTCTGGATCTAATTAATAGGACCGTCCAAAAGAGTTTGTCTTCACTTAGAAGGGTAAGCAGTGTAGTTTTACCATCTTACTTCAGAGCTATGTCAACTCTCTTGCTCTCTGTCATAGTATGGCCTCCTGGGATCTTGATCATCCTGAAATTCCATGGAACATCACACTGGTCCACCATATGGGTAACGTTATGCTAATTGGACCTCAAGTATAATAAGTAGCGATTTCCTTATGTCCTATAGTAAGACAAATATGGTCACAGGGTAGAGGGTAAATTCCATGAAAATTGTGCAGTTTCAAGGAATTCAGTAGTTTAGAGTGTGTCAGCCTATCCCCTCTAAAGTGAAAGATAAGTCACTATCCCTTGTATACCTACCACGAAAAGGAACAATGTTTGCCAGAACTCTTCAGATTTTGGAGAAACAATATACCACAACTGGATGGGCTTCTCTTAACCCTTTGCTCAGTAGCCTCTAAGCCTGTATGTTTTGAATGGAGCCTGGAGCAAGAGAGGGCTCCCAAGTTGAGGCTGCCATGATGGTTGGATCTTAATGACTCACAGACACAATAGTTATTAGACATGCCTGTGGCAGCCAGAGATACTGTACAAAGCCTCCGACAAGCCCCAAGAAGAGAATCACAGAGTATATGCCTGGGATTTTTAGAACAAAGTCATGCCCTCTTTGCCAATTTATTAGTTATCTATTCATGCGTAAAAAAAAATACTCCCAAAACTTTGGGGCCCATCTTAGACTTTGGCTACGGTAGTCAACAATTATTCACCATATGAAAATCAACTCCTCTCTTTCTAGAGGGCCCTAGTAGAGAAAGAAAGCACGATCATGGAACGCCAAGCTTATTAGTCGGCTTGGGCTGCTATCTGTACCAAGGTACCACTAACTGGCTGCTTACACAACAGAAACGTATTGTCTCACAGTTCTGGAGGCTGGAAGTCCCGTACCGAGGGATCAGCAGGGTTGGCCCCTTCTGAGCCTATGAGAGAAGGACCTGCTCCGAGTTTCTCTCCTTGGCTTGGGGATGGTCATCAATTTGTGTCTTTCTACTTCATCTTCTTTCTGTGCATGTCTGCCTCTGTGTCCAAATTTCCCCTTCTTATAACCAGTCATGTTAGATTGGAGCCCACCCTAAGTACTTCTTTTTAACCCAATTACTTTGTAAAGACCCTATTTACAAATAAGGTCACTTTCTGAAATACTGGGTATTAGGACTCCACCATGTCTTTTCTGGAAGAGCAGCATCCCATTATTAAGTGAAAATAGTATTTATAATATAGGGCAGAAGAGCCTAACTGGTCCAGCAGGCACAAGAAAAGCACATGAGCAGAGAGCTTAGGCTTCAGGATGGCTTCCTCAATGCTTCCCTGTCTCTCCTTCAGTACACACCTGTAGCTTCACGGGGAGTTCTAGATAGCCAGGCAACAGGAAGGAAGAGCCGGCCTTGTGCAAAAATGAGCTGGCACCCATCCTAAGTGGATGGCTGCTGCATCACAGCCCCGCTCAAGGATGTCCTAAAATACGGTAGGAAGAGAAATCTTCCTAAGGGACAGAACTTTTATTACAGCTGTTTTTCCATTTTGTCTGGAAAGAGAGATGGCCTGATACAAGATCACACTGACTCATCGGTGGTGGCTAATGTGTTGGCCAGCTGGTTCCTTGGGGACTTGGAAAAAACAAGACTGAAAGACTGGTGATAAAGAAGTTGGGGTAGGGGAGATTTGGGAAAGAATATCTTGAAGTGGAAAGAGTGGGAAGGTATTTGTGTCTCATAGAATACCCTCCAGAGACCAAGATTATCTGTCCCATGGATGTCCGCCAACCTCCCTCCAGATTCCCCCTGCTGAATGTCCAGTGCCCTGGTACAGACATGGAAGTTAAGCATGGGCTCAGCTGCATTGCCTTCCCTACTCAAAGCTAATGTGACTTGCGGCTTCCCTCCCCCATTGCTTTGTGTACGAACCGGTGAGAGCAGAGGCGAACACTGAGTCCCCAACCTGGCCCCATTCCCTGTAGTCCTTGGATGGCTCTTTTCACAGCCCCAGCTCACAGGCTCCAGTAGTCCTACTGACTCACCTTCTGAGCAGCTGGGAAAAGGAGGAGTGGATGGATTCAAGATATACTTGTAAAGGCAGATTTGGGAGGAATTGATGGCCAAGTGACTATAGTAGGAGAATGGAGAAGAAAGCCTGAGATGACTGAAGTTTTCAGTTTTTGTGAATGGTGAGCGGGAACACTTTGAATGAAGACCCATGATCAGAGAAGGGCAGGAAGAAACTGACAAAGGAGATGAAGAGTTCAGTTTGAGCCTCTGGAGGTGAGTGTGGGTAATCATATGTAGGTATCATGAGCAACCAGTGGTCGAGAGGAGAAACGATCGCTGAGTTTAGAAGCAAAGTCAGCACTTGAGATAAAGGATGAAAACTTGAATTTATTCATAACCATGTGTTAATGTCCACAGGACTTTGCATGTTTAATCTTTTACCTCTAACTATGGACACAGAGACTTTGCTTTTCAGCTGCAGTGAATCCAAGTTGAAGAGGCCTTTAAGGGGGTGGAAGTACTTATCCTCAAGAAAGGAAGCAAGCATAGAGAGAACTTAAAGGCAAATGTTTACCAGAGTATTTTATACTGAAAGTGCCAAATGCACAGACCTCATCTGTCTTGTCCCACTTCTCTCTCTCCAGCGACTAGAAGAAGGTCTGGCACCTTGCAGCCACTCAAATATTTGGGGAGTGGGCAGAATAAATGCGAATAAATGCCAAACTGGATGGAAGGAAGGAAGGAAGGAAGGAAGGAAGGAAGGAAGGAAGGAAGGAAGGAAGGAACCTACTAGGTAGGAAGGGAGGGAGGAAGGAAGGAACCCACAGGGCATAGTGGGGAACTGCGGAAGGGAGAAGCCACATCTAATCTTTTTCTACTCTCTAAACTCTCTTTGCAAGACTGAAAGATGAGAAGCCATGTGAAGTGATGGTTAAGAACACGGACTCTGAATTCAAGCTCCTAGCTGAGCGACTTAACCTTTCTGTGCCTAGGCTTTCTCCCTGTAAATAATAATAAATGCTTAGAGCAGCTCCCGAGAAAAAGTAAGTTCCACATAAGTATTATTGTTATTTTTGGCATCTTGATGAGAAGGTAAACCTGCAAGACAAGCTGGAAATGCCCTGCGGAGGGTGAATTCAGATACTTAGCCTTTAAGCACCATTCTCAAAGGAACAATCACCTTTTCTCTCCCTTTGCCTTCCAGAAGCTTTAAACACAACACTACTTCCCAACAGACTTTCACTAGCAAAACACAGAGGCCTGGGTTTTACTTGGCCTGCCGGCAGTGAGCCGCGAGTTAGTTTGCAGACCCCATGGGAGCCAAGCGCCAAGGTCCCTTTCCGCGAGGGCGGACCACCGCGTGCGCGCCGGATGCCAGGCGCAGGCTCACCCCAGCTCGGCTCTTGCAACCCCGCCCGCGCGTCCCGGGGGCCCTGCACCCTGCGCGCCCCGGCTGCCGCCCCGCGCCCGGCACTTGGGGGAGGCGCCTCTCGGGCGCCCTCCGGCCGGGATGCCAGTGCCCGGCGCCCGGCGCGCCTTCGCCCGCAGCCTGCCCGCGCGGCCTTTATACCCAGCGGGCTGGGCGCTCACTAATGTTTAACTCGGGGCAGAAACTTGGGAGCGCGGAGTGACTCTGCGGCCCCGAGCGGCGGAGCTGGACGCGCGTCTCTGCGGCTCGCCTGACTTCTGCCTGCGCTCCTGCTCCGAACACTCAGTTCCGGGCACACGCCGACGATGAAGGTGAGTGACGAGCGCCTTTCCCGAACCCCACGGTCTAGTCGTAGGTGCTTCTTCACCAGACTCTCCCCCCAAATTGACCCCGAAGCTCGAGGAACGGGACCAGGAGCTCCCGTTCGGCGGAAGCTCCAGGGCCACCCTCTGACAGGTGAAGGGACGTCCCAGAACCCCCGCCTGGTGCTCGGCCCCCCGGCGTTTCTGCTAGAACCCGGCGCCAAGCCTGGGAGGACGCAGAGAGCCCCCCCCCCCATAAAAAGCACGCTCGCCCTCACTTGGCTTCTGACGTGCAGGAGGCCGTAGAGAAGCAAACGCTAATGTGCTCAGATGCCACAAGTTCAAGGGCAACCGCTCTTGCTACCTCCGCACTCCTCTCAGCTCACTGTGCCCCTCTTCCGAAGTTCGCACATGGGCAAATCCCGCTGCCTAGGGTGCAGCGCGGGCCCCGACCCTCTCCCTCTACCAGACTGGGGCCAAAGGGCTCACTCTAACTGGACACGATCTGCCCGGCTTGCAGACGCCGTGGAAGGTGCTCCTGGGACTGCTGGGGCTTGCTGCGCTCGTCACTGTCATCACCGTGCCCGTGGTTCTGCTGAACAAAGGCAGTAAGTTTGAAACATTTGCAAAAGATAAGACAGCTGGAGACCAGGTCAGGTTCTATCTCAGGACACTGAGGAGAACTAAGGATTTTGCTGGGGGCTTGGACCAGTGCACTAGGTTGTAGCTGAGGCTCCCCTGATGTTGTTGCTGCTTCTACGGAATGGCTGGATGGCCTTGGTGGGGTCTCCAGTGTTCAGGCTGCAAGAGCCTTGCATCATAAATACATACTTCCGGAAATCAAGGAGAAGTCTTAGGATTTCTTTTTATTAAATTCAAGTTTAAATGTTTAAATTTAATATTTAAATTAAAAAGAAAAACCTTTGTACTTGTGATCTTCAAAGGAAAAGATGTGGTGTTTAAAGTTTTCGAACTGTAGCAAGGATGGCAAAAAAGAAGGGAAAAAATAAGAGAAGGAAAAGCCCCAAAATACAGTTTTGAGAAAAGACTACATGGGGAACCCAGGTTCTTTTCCTTCTGGGATGATGAAAATGCATTAATCAGAGAGTTAAGACGCAGAGAAATAACTAGTTGACCATTTATAGAAATATGTTGTAGTAAATTGTAAAGCTGGTGTACATGGTAATAATCAGGGGTGGGTGGGACCAGTGATGTTTGGTGGATTCTTTCATTTAAAGCCACCTTCATTTTTTTTAGCTTGCCTGAAGCAGTTCAACTCTAGCTCTTACTATAAAACGTTCCTGTAATGGGATACACATTATTGGATGCAAACAAGTGAGAACATCTAGTTTGGGTTTCTTCTGGCCTTACTTTCCTTTTAGTAAATATTTACTTTCGTTTCAGTATTACACATTCTAGTGAAGCATTCTCTGTGGATGGTCTAGTCAAGCAGGAAATGTGCAGACAGTGCTCACATACTGAGGGGTCTTCTCCAGATTTCAAGGTGACAGTTCAGAATTAGTTTGTGAAGCTGTCAAGAACTGTTTGCCTGGCAATTTCAGGGCCAGGGCAAAGGTGCCAAAGGTTAAGCACCTGAGTGTGCTGACCTATTGATAATGACTTTTAGTTAAGAAAGCAACAGTTACCACCATTTGAGGCAATTCAGTGGCAGACATCAGTTCCCTTACATTTGACTTTGTGTTAAAATACAATTGTTGTCATAAAGTGATACTTTGTATATTTAAAAAACCACACACACAAAGCCTAGTTGAAAGAATGGGTCATCCAGGACGCCTTGGTGGCTCAGTTGATTAAGTGTCTGCCTTCCACTCAGGTCGGGATCTCAGGGTCCTGCATTGGGCTCCTTGCCTAGTGGGGAGTGTGCTTCTCCCTCTACCTCCCGCCCCTGCTCATGTTCTCTCTGTCTCACTCTCTCTCTCAAATAAATAAATAAAATTTGTTGTAAGACTGGGTCATCCATACAATCAATAGTCACATGGCTGACATTATGTCCCAGGCACTGTGCTACTCGCTGCAAATACAGAGATTAAAATTTGCAAAGATCTCTGACCTCAAGAAGTTTATATCTACTGGGAGACAAATATGCAAAAAATCAAAGTAATCGGATAGCCCATTTGTCTCCAGAACATCACTGAGCCACCACAGCGTCACTGGAAAGATGGGTGTAAAACTGTAATTATCAGGACTTTCCTTAAGGAAGTTGGAAGGAACACTGAACCTTGATAAGCCACTGGAAATAGGCTGTGAAATAGCCTTGGGGCTTGGGTCATGTGACTGCCTTCTAGGGGGTCTGATCGAGTTAACTACGGGGGATTTTGCTTCGCCAGGTCAGCCACACACACTGGGGAGGAGCAGTATCTTCCCCAAGAAATTTGGACAAATATTTCAAGAACATTCTTTGGATGGGGACTTCTCCAGAGATTCATGTGTCTCCATCTAAGCATTATGATTTGATAAAGTACTTTAGAGAGGCTTGAGCAAACTTCCCTGTGAATTAGAAGGATTACTTCTGGAAATGTCAGGGAAGTCTTCTCACGAG
This sequence comes from Ailuropoda melanoleuca, assembly GCF_002007445.2. Taxonomy (NCBI): domain Eukaryota; kingdom Metazoa; phylum Chordata; class Mammalia; order Carnivora; family Ursidae; genus Ailuropoda; species Ailuropoda melanoleuca. The sequence goes on along the minus strand of NC_048219.1, from coordinate 131,633,306 downwards.
AAGTTTCTTCTGTGGGGATGCTCGAATAGTTGATATCAGTGTCTGGAGATAAGGTTTTCCAGAAAATATAAACTCCTTATGAGTCACAGAGACACAAGATCGCATCCTCTAATTGGATTATAAAAGGACTCCCAGCAGAAGAGCAGGGCCGGCAGCAGCAAATGGTGTTGATTTTAACCTGCAGGTGATGAGAACTGCTGGAGAATTTTGCACATGCCCAGACTGTTGGGCATGACAGTGGGAATGTGGGTTGAGTGGGGCAAGGCTAGTGGGGAAACAGGGAGGTGTCCCAGAAGACTGATGGGGCAGAGCAGAATTTGGAGGCTATCAAGCTACTCAGAAATGTGAACAATTAGACTTCAGTAATTGATTAAACATAAAAGGAAGGGGAGGGTGGGTACATGGTTTCATTGTGTGCCTTACTTACACTTAAGAAATAACACCCAAGTTATTTCTCTTCTCATATTTCTTAATTGGTATGTATGTATATATATATATATTTCAGGAGAAAAGAGAAATCATCTAGTTTCAACTGCTGCTTTATCGTAGATGAAAGCTCAGGAATGTGGCATTTTCACTAAATCAACAATCTCATTCCTGGGCTGTGCCACAATGAAGGATAGCATTCTCACAAAGAATCCAGAGTCACCACCCAGAAATGTTCTCCATAGTGTCAATCTAGGTTTAGAGTAAAAGATAAAAATAAATAAATAAATAAAATAAAGTACTAGGAGGGAAAAGAGGATAGGAGGTAGGAGAGGGGAAAGATGAATGGAAAGAAAAGGAAGGAAGAAAAGAAGGGAAGGGGAGGGACGAAGATTTTGATAGAAAAACAAAGTCCTAGATCATGTGGAAAGCTAAGAAATAAACAGCCAAAAGGAAGGAGGAAGAAATGAGCAAACCCAAGTTCATCCCCCAAGAGGTTGGTTTAAGAGAAGGTTAAGTGTTTCCATATGAAATACTGGCTTTAGCAGAACTAAACACAACCAGAAGAGAGAGAGAGAGACAGAGGCAGAGAGGAATGAGCTTAATACTACTGTATTTTTTTTTTTTTTTGGAATAAAAACTCCCTGAGGTCAGGAATTATGCATTTCGTCCAGCAAAATTAAAAGTTCATCTTCTTCTGTGTGTATTATAAAAGATTGTATTTTTGTTTTAAACACTTCAGATATCCTATTATAGAAGGATTTTACATTTAAACATGCAGTTACCCAGAGTCATTACTCTTAATGAAAATATAGAAATCTTCATGGCTTAGTGGTAATAAAACCTCTGACTCAATATTTGTGATCCCTTTACTTCCCCTTTCACATTATATTATGAAGTATTTGTCAAATAGTTTTATTATTGAGTGGTTATTTGTCAAATAGTTTTATTATGGAGTTTTATTATGGGATAGAAACATATCTGTTCTTTTGTTATTTTCACTGCTTTAGCAGTAAATTTCCTCAATATCTTCTTTCAGTGCATAGGAAGTTTGACTGCTCACCCATCCATCAGTAATAAAAGGAAACCCAAATGTGAAGGAGACAGGAATAATCAGAGAAAGAAAAGATAACATCTATGAAGTTTGCCCGAGGAAGTCCAGGATCTATTCCAGGTTTAAAAGCCCTTAAATGAGGCTGAATGAAAGCTTTGTATATTTCGGAGGACAATTTCTAAACAGTGAGCCCCGTAAAAGCTTGTGTTGACCTCAGCCAGTTCAGCCAACTATGGTCAACCTTTGTCAAGTGCTCATGAGGTCAGTGGGTTGGTCTTTTTCAGGTCAGCTCTTGCGGTTCCCTAGCCACAGTATGTACCTTAAATTTCTCTCTTAGAGATTTTGCCTCTCATCCCAAAAGGGATCAGAGAGGAAAAGGGAAGACTGTTTGCCCAGTTGATGGACAGAAAAAGACAATGTAAAATGACTGACTAGAGCTGGATCAGTGTACTTAACAAAGTGCTGATCCCATGGGAAATGTGGCTGTAAACACGTGCAGGACCACCTCGCTTACGGAAGAGACGGCATGCAGACGTGTGATAATAGTTAACATGTGTTCACTCTGTGCCAGGTATGAGGCTGAGAGCTTTCAATGTACTTCTCATTTGATCCTTAAGACAACCCTTTGAGAGAGGTTCCATTATCATCTCCATTTTTACAGAAATGTAAATTTTACTTTGAGAGGGTACTTTAGTTATTTATTACTGCATAATGAATTACACCAACACTTAAAACGACAAACATTTGTTATCTCACATTCTCTGTGGGTCAGGAATTTGGCAGTGGCTTAGCTGGGAGGTTCTAGCTCCAGGTCCCTCATGAGGTTTTAATCAAGATGTCATCTGAAAGCTTGACTGGGGCTGGTGGACCCACTTCCAAGCTCTGTCACATGGCTGTTAGCTAGACATCTCGGTTCCCCACCCTGTGGGCCTTTCTATGGGGTGCAATGAAGGATCCAAGAGAGCAACCAAACAGGAAGCCACAGGGCCTCTTTTGTGACCTAGCTTCAGAAGCGATACGCTGCCACTTCTGCTGTATTCTGTTGCTCACCCAAGCCAGCCCTGACACAATGTGAGAGGGCATGACACAAGGGCGTGAGTACTAGCAGTGGAGATCACCGGGGTTCATCATAGAAGCTAGTTACTGAAGAAGCTAAGGAACTTGCTCCAAGCTCCACAGAGTTGGAATTCACACTCAGACAATGTGACTCTAGAGCTGGTGCTCTTAAACTGCAAATCATTCCGCTGGGTTTGATCAAGTATAAATTCATGTAGCCTTATTAGCATAAAGTTACAATTTCCCTATATTATAATTTCATGGCTGCTAATCCCTGGATGCCAAGTGTTCCGAAGAAAAGTACCCGCTGGGGACGCCTGGGTGGCTCAGTCAGTTAAGTGTCTGCCTTCGGCTCAGGTCATGATCCCAGGGTCCTGGGATCGAGTCCCGCATTGGGCTCTGTGCTTGGCACAGAGCCTGCTTAAAGAAAAAAAGACAAGAAAAGAAAAATACCTGCAGCTTTTGCCTCCATTCCTATGTAAGACAGGCAGTGACTTCCAGCTCCGGGCTGACATCCCGCCCTTTGGATTGGTCTTATTACATGTTTTTCATAGGTAGTAAATCCAGATTTGCTCCTTGCACTTAATTACACCTACTTGGTTTCTGATGCATGTTATATTATTTTATTTGATCTTCACAGAACAATCCATTAAGTCAAGATATTAACTTGTTATACTGAAGAAACTGAGGCATCAAGTTTAGGGCTTTGTTTTTTTTAAAGATTTTAGTTATTTATTTATCTGACAGAGACAGAGACAGCCAGCGAGAGAGGGAACACAAGCAGGGGGAGTGGGAGAGGAAGAAGCAGGCTCATAGCGGAAGAGCCTGATGTGGGGCTGGATCCCATAACGCCGGGATCACGCCCTGAGCTGAAGGCAGACGCTTAACCGCTGTGCCACCCAGGCGCCCCCAAGTTTAGGGCTTTGAGAGTAAGTCCTAGAACTGGGAAATCCAAACCTTTTGACTTTGAGCCTTTCCTGAGTCTGATGATTTCTGTCCATAGCTGTTTTTAAGAAATGCTTTGGTGGAAATTTTTGTAAGTGAATGATTAATCAGGGCCTTATGGTTTGACACTAACCCTTTCATTGTTGTAAATCAATTATCTTGTAAATATTTTTACCTTTAGTCTTCATAGCTCCATTATGACCTCCAAAGGAGGGTGTGTCTCTCAATCTGAGAGTAAACTAAAGCTACAAAATCAAAACTTCTGAGTTAGCTGTTTTATTTTTGCCAAGTACTGTACTTTCAGCTTTGCATTTTACTTCAAAATTATAACTTCCTAGGAAGTTTTTTAAACTTAATAATAAACCATTGGCTTTAGTTACCCATATACATTTATGTGCACATTTCTTCATTATTTGGGTCACTGGGGAAGCAAGTAGACTCATGAGCTTGGGACACATATTTCAGCATCTCAGGCCCAAGAAGCTTGGTAATTCCATTCAGAGCCAAAGCCAGTGGGGACTTTGTTCCTGGCACCCTAAGGTCTACAGTGGCTCAGGCTGTATAATGCAGGAAGAGGGAGCAGGAAGGGTATCAAATGGGGACTACCACTTACCTCTTCCCCAGCTTCACACTGGGTCCTCCAGAATTGGTTGGGTGGTTCCAGTGGCCTTAACGCCATCTCTGTGGGGCTGAGACCTCTTCCTCTTATTTTCCTCAGTTTTTTTTTTTAAACCTGACCTGCTCAAGCTCAGGTCCACGAGTTTCATGGTGTCTCTATTCCCCTGTTATTTTCCTTTTATCTTATATTTTGGCAGGAAACTTGTACTATAAGACTTAAAAGCTCTTCAGGGCTGAGGTCCCATGCTGGCCAGAGTCGGGATTTGTGAACTCACCAGCATGTATGGAACACTCACCGCATGTCAGGGGTTATTGTGGGTCTAGGGGAGCTGGCCCTAAACAGTAGAGAGGAGGCACCTGCTCCCATAGACCTTTGCCATCCATGAGGCAGGCAGGGAGGAGGCAAGCACATGAGTCATTTCAGACAAGAATAGCCTTAGGACAAAAATTAAGTGTGATAGAGAAGGCAGAGGGAGATGGAAAGGAGTTTCTTTTTATTTCAAACATGAATGTAGATGATTTTAATTCCATTTTTTAAAAATGTCCCTGACTCCCTCATACATAATAGAGGAAGGAGGGTGGGGGGCATTTGTGAGAGATGATGGCAGATTGGACAGGGTGGTAGTATTGGAGATGTAAAAAAAAAAAAAAGAGAGAGAGAGAGAGAGAAAGAGAGAGAAAACGGGATGTACTTTGGAAGTAAACGGTGTGAGGTGGAGAGCAAAGAAATGAAGAGTGAGGGAAGGAGCACAGATAAGGATGACTTCTTGAACAGCTGTCTGCATAGTCCAAGTGGAGAACTTTCTCACGTTCTCAGGGCTCTGTCTGTCCCACGAGAGCTAATCGACAGTGGTTCCTCTGTACTAATTCCTTTGTCCTGCTGAGTCTGCCTCAGGGATCAGGAGGCAGGACTCAGGGAGGCGCTCTCCATTGTGCAGTTAGCTCATAATTGTCGACAGGCAGTCATCTCAACTCAGCAAATATTTATGGAACATTTTCTACATGCCAGGCACTTTGTTACCCATGAGAGATATAAAAATAATAGATACTGCCCTTATCCTCAAACAATTACCAATATTAAAGGAAACATAAACATTGACTATAGTAAAAAGGGCTAAATATCCTTCTGGTAAATGATCAAAGTACTATGGAAGCACTAACTGGCAGCGATAAACGCTGTCCAGGGAAGTCTGTACAGAAACCAACCAGGCATAAAGGGTTAATAATTAATGAGCCTGAATACAATCCTTCCAGTCCTGGAGTCACCAGACTGCCTCCCAGGCATACACTTCACCTCCATGTTTTGCCCTCAACAATTACGGCCCCTGGTTAGGAGGACTGTGTCAAACAGAATGTTTCTGGCTGCAAGTAACAGAGTACCTGACCAAAAGCTTTTTAAACTATGAAGTGTTATGGGGGCGCCTGGGCGGCTCCGTCAGTTAAGCACCTGCCTTCAGCTCAGGTCAGGTACCCAGGGTCCTGGAATGAAGCCGTGCCTCCAGCTGGCTCCCTGCTCAGTGAGGAGTCTGCTTCTCCCACTCCATCTTCTCCCCTTGTCCCCCGCCCCCACCCATTCTGGCTCTCTCTCAAATAAATAAAATCTTTTTAAAAAAATGTAAACTAGAGAGTGTTACTATTGTCCTATTATTAGCATCTTACATAACTGGAAGTGTAGAAGTGAGGCAGTTCTAGAGTTTGCTGATGCAGTGGTCCAACAACAACCTCATGAGCCTGGCACCTTTCTGTCTTTTCAGCTGCTCCCTTCCTCTGACTGTCGGCCTGTGTTCTCAAGCCTGTCCTCTCAGGTCGAGCATGGGTGCCACAGAAGCAAATCATTTGCTCACACAGCTCTTTCACAAGGCAGAAGATGGTGCTGTTCCTCATTCGTAGTCTGTTCTCTCAGGGAGGGAAAGCTTTTCCAGAAGGCCCTCGGCCCAAGGCAGACTTTCCCTCACATCTCATTGGCCAGATTTGTGTCACTCGTCCACTCTAATCTGATCACTCGCAAGGGTAATGAATGTTGGGTTCTGGATTTTCTTTTGAATTAGATTAATCAGACTCATCTTTCTGGGACAAGGAAGAAGCTCCTTCCTTAGCACATGGAAGGGGAAGGGGAATTACCTAAGTTGAATTGGGAATTCCAAAAGAAAGAAATGGTGGGGGGGTCTATGTAGGCATACCATATATTTTAATGATTTAATTTGCTAACAAAAGAAAACAGATGTCAAACCAGCTCTGATCTCTGAAGAACCTGGTCAGGTAACGCTCCTTCCCCTCTTCTCACTTGCTTTCCTAACCACCTGAGTTTTTGCAGAGCAGGGTGTTTCAATGCTGTGTTTTTTATCTGAAAGGCACCTGTTTTGGCTTGGCATCTAACGTGATTCAGAATGGGGAGGAATTGAATTTGAATTTGAAATGTTTAAGATACAAATCTGAGACAGGAGAGCGGGTCAGACACATTTGAGGAGAATTACTCTCAATTTTTTAATTAAAAGCCCTTATAAATTGTCATATTTCACCCAATTAACAGTGCAAAAATGTAGGAGAAACAGTCAATAGAAAACAAAAAGAGCAAAATTTTCAAATAATGATAAACATTAGGCCTGCAAAAGTTGACCCTGGAAGGTAGGATTTGAAATAACTAATGACCATAAAAACAAAATATAATCAGTAAATAAAAGCAAACAAAAAAACTTCATGGTATCTGGATTTGATACCAGATTTGACTCAAATCTTTGTTGCTAAATCTCCGGGGGGGGGGGAATTAATCTACATGGTAATGATTTTCTAAAGATGAAAGTGGTTTGACTGTACTGGAAAGAAAATCTAGAACCCAGTGTCAGTGGCTTCTTGTAAGGCCTGGCAGTCCCATGCTCCCCACCTGCTCCCTTACGCTGCTGGTGGACTCTGTCATGTGTCTCCCCTCCCCAGGGCCCCAGCATCCCCTCTCCAGGCTCATTCTCAGCTGACAACCTGGCCTCCTATTTTAATGAGAAAACAGAGGCCCTCAGAAGAGGCTATCCTCCGTTCCTACCAGCCCCTCTGAGCACTCACCTGCATCGGCCCCTCCCAGGGCTCTAGGTGAACTTTTCTGGCACCTTCTGGAGGCCAGATCCTCCTTTGGACACTAATTCCACACCTTTTGCTTTGCATAGAAATAGGGCTCCAGCTATTTCTCCTGTCCTCTGCATCATTATTTTCTCCTCTCTATCTAATTGTGCTGTAACCTCTCAGGAAAGAAAAGGAAAGGAGAGGAAAGGAAAGGAGGGGAGAGGGGAGGGGAGGGGAGGGGATCTTGTGGATCCCACATCCCTACCAACCTCCCAGTTCCTTTCCCTGCTCTCTTTACCACAAACTCCTCAAAGAGCTTTGTCTTATCTCTGTCTACAGTTCCCCTCCCATCCTCTCTTAAACCCACTGGAATAAGGCTTACCCCCACCTGGCCACTGAAACAGCTCAGTTCACCTCAAGGTCCCTAACCTCTGTGTTGCGAAATCCGAAGCCCAGGTCTCCATCTCTGTCTCACTGTCCTGCCAGTTGATCTTTCTTCTTTTCCCCTCCTTCTGGGTTTCTGTCTTCTCCTGGTGTTCCTTCTACCTCACCGCATGTCCTCTCCATTCTCCGTAGAAGTTTCTCTTCATGTCTGACTTCTAACCTTGAACCCATCAGGGCTCCATCCTGGAACTTCTTCCGTCCTTCCACTGGGCGATCTCACGCACTCCCATGTCCTCAAACACTATCTTTAACCTGACAATGTCCCAACCGTCTGACCAGACCTCCTTCTGAAACTCTACATGCATGTATGAGCAAGCATCTCCATTTTGATGTTACTGGCATCTCAGAGCAACATCTCGCCAAAGTCCTGCCAAACCTATTCCTCCCTTAGTGCACCTTGTCTCAGCCCAGAGCAATTCCATTTCTCTAGTCTTTGAGCCCAAGATCCATGCAGCTCTTCTCAACTCCACAGACTCATTTATACTCAACATCCAGTTGGTCAGCAAAGTCCCATTGCTTCTACTTTCACGTTCTTTCAAAATTTGACCATATCTCACCACTTCCACTGCCACCCCCCAGTCCCAGACGCCCATCACCTTTCACCTGAATTCTTGCAAAAAATCTTCCTATTTCTTTTTTTTTTAAGATTTATTTATTTATTTATTTATTTATTTATTTATTTATTTATTTATTTAACAGAGAGAGAGAGACAGCCAGCGAGAGAGGGAACACAAGCAGGGGGAGTGGGAGAGGAAGAAGCAGGCTCTCGGTGGAGCAGGGAACTTGGGAGCCCAATGTGGGGATCGATCCCAGGGCCCTGGGATCAGGCCCTGAGCTGAAGGCAGACACTGAACAACTGAGCCACCCAGACACCCCTCCTTATTTCTTTAGCTTTTCTACAGTGCATTCTCATCACAACAGGCAAGGTGACCAAGGGAATAAGAATTCTAAAATGACTCCCCAGGGACGCCTGGGTGGTTCAGTTGATTAAGTGGTTAAGCATCTCACTTCAGCTCAGGTCATGATCTCAGGGTCCTGGGATCAAGCCCCACACTGGACTTCACAGGGAGTCTGCTTGTCCCTCTCCCTCTGCCCCTCCCCGCTCATGCTCGCACTCTCTCCCTCTCTCTCAGATAAATAAAGAAAATCTTTAAAGTAAAATAAGACAAAACAAAATAAAATGATTCCCCAAATTTCCTCCCTTCCCCCGCATACAATCTCTGAGATTGTGATACGCTGGATTTCATTCTGATGGTTAGGTTGCATTCTGCGGCACAGTCCACTTCAAGAAAGGGAGATTACCTTTCAGGTGGGCCTGATCTGATCATATGAGCCCTTCAAAACAACAACAACAAAAAAAGCAGGATTTTTCTGGCTGCTCACAGAAGGGGTAGTCAGAGATTTGAGGCACAAAAAAGATTTTTCACACCGTTGCTGATTTGGAGGGGCCCACGTGACAAGGGATGTGAGAGGCCCTGGGAAGTGAGAGCCGTCCTTGGCTGGTAGCCAGCAAGGAAGCAGTGACATCACTCCCACAACGGTGCAAAACTGAATTCTGCCAACAACCAGCATGAGCTGGGAAGCAGCTTCCACCCCTACCACACCCTCCCCACCACCACCACCCCCAGAGGTTGAGGGCTCAGTGTGGCCAATGCCTGGATGTCTGCCTTGTGAGACCCTGGGTAGGGAATCCAGCCTTGCACGGCTGGAATTCCCACCCACAGAACCCTGAGCTAATGTGAGGGGTTGTATTAAACCACGGTGCTTGTGTCATTTGTTAGGTAGCAGCAGAAAACTTATACAGTGACCATTTTGAAACAGAGGTCTGACCACATTCTTCTCTGCTCAGAAGCATTCGATGACTCCCCATCTTTCAGAGTGAACACCACAATCCTCACAATGGCCCACAAGACCTATGTGACCTGACCCTCACTGCCCCTCTGAGCTCCTCCCCTGCTCCCTCCTCTTCATCGCTTACCCATCCTGCCTCAGAGGTTTTATACCTGCACATCTTTTTGCCAAGCTTCCTCTTCCCTGGAACTGTCTGTTGCTTATCCCCTTACCTCCTTCAGGTCTCTGCTAAAATACCTCCTTATCTTTGGGGCCTCCCCTCCCCGAATTACTGAACACAGCACTCTCCCCAAACCTGACACTCCTTTTCCCCTTCCCAACTTTATTTTCTCCGCAGCCCCTATGGCTACCTAACATATGGCATTATGTACTTGCTGTTCGTTCCTCTGTCTCCCCCCATTTGAATGTAAGCTTCCTGGGAGTAAAGTTTTTCCTGTTTTTTTCCTGTTTTATGTCTCTAGGGCCCAAGAATATTTTTTGATTAACATCTTAATTTTGCTCTAATTCTTTTTTTTTTTATTTAAAGATTTTATTTATTTATTCGACAGAGATAGAGACAGCCAGCGAGAGAGGGAACACAAGCAGGGGGAGTGGGAGAGGAAGAAGCAGGCTCATAGCAGAGGAGCCTGATGTGGGGCTCGATCCCACAACGCCGGGATCACGCCCTGAGCCGAAGGCAGACGCTTAACCGCTGTGCCACCCAGGCGCCCCTTGCTCTAATTCTGATTAAAACACTTATATTCATAAATATGGAGTCAAGTCAGCCATGTGTAAAGTACTTCCCTTTGTAGAGGACCTCCTGTGTCTAGAGCACGGTGCTAGCAGCTGCCTGATGAGGACAAAATAACTCAGTCTTCCAGCTAACTTACAATTAGCTTAGTTAAGATTGTTCAGATTAAATATTCAAGTGATCTAAAATTACTTGATTAATAGGCCAAATATACAGTACAGAAAATAAACCCTGAAGAAGGAGAAATGGGTGTGGTATAAGTAGTGAGGGGTAGACCCAGAGGCATGGACGGTGAGAAGGGGAAGACCACAGATGTGGACTGGTGATTGGCTGATAAACACAGGCAGAGAAATGAGGTGATGGCAGCACCGTCAGGTAAATATTTTTTTCTGATAGCTACTCCCTGGGTGTGCTTAAGGACAGGGCAGAAGTGGGCAGTGAGAAGACACTGGAAGCTGAGGGAGGAGAAATGAAAACATGCCCTTAGGATAAAGAAGACAAGGGGTGGAGGCACAGGTTGGGCCCGCTTCTTCCTCCAAGTGCTGAGGAAAGAGTGGAGGAAATGGTGGGAAGCATGGTGGGGGAGAAGCCCCTTAGGGTGGCTTTTGCTATAAAGGAAGAATCATCCTATCGTTTTCGGATGACTTCATACTCTTGTGAAAATAGGTATTTTGTTGTTATGCTGATATTGTTTCAAGGCAATTAGAGTTTCAACCTCAATCTTTCAAAACCAACCTTGGGAGCGGTTGTGTTTTTGTTGTGCTTTGTTTGTTGTTGTTGTTGCTGTTGCTTACAACTGAGGAATGTCTACACAGTGTCGTCAAAGAAAAGCTAGGTCTGGCCACTTGTTTTTCAAAATAAAGTTTTATTGGAACACGGCCACGTCCACTCAATTACATGTTGTCTGTGGCTGCTTTCAAGCTACAGGCAGACTGGACTACTTGCAACAAAGATGCATGACCAACAATAACTCAGGGCCTGGGTTCTTCAGGATTGTGTTATGTTTTAAATCTAGGAAGCATGAAAAGAAAGGAAGAAAAGAAACTTGTAAGTTCCTACTTTCATGACTCCTTCTTAGGAGTTCAGGGAAAAGATGGTGAGTTTCTGGAAGCACCATGGAAGAGAGAATGAGGGTGGTAAAACCGCCTTTCTGGGAAGTCACAAAGTTGCCTTTTATTTATTAATTTTTTTTAGATTTATTTATTAATTTTAGAGGGCTGGGGAAGGATAAAGGGAGAGGGACAGAGAATCCTCAAGCAGGCTTCCTGCCGAGCGTGGAACCCAATGCAGGCTCCATCCCAGGACACTGAGATCATGACCCGAGGCTAAATCAAGAGTCAGATGCTTAGCCAACTGAGCTCCCTGGGGCGCCCCACAATGCTGGCATTTTTAATAACAGTCTGGAGAGAAAATTCTGGGGTTTTCTAAAAGAACTGGTACCCCTTTGATTTTGCAGCCCTAGGACAAATTATGGTCTGATGCAGCCTACGAGCTCTGCAAGTCCAAATGATATTACCAACCTATCTGTCTGGATTCATGCAAACATTGAATTTGAACACTTCCATAATGTCTGATGTATCCATAACAATTCACAAAAGCTGCCAGCATAGCATCTACGATGTGTACCCCCCCCCCAAATACTCAGGTTGTTTAGAAGAGTGGTCATAAGCACAGGTTTTGGAGCCAGGCTGCCTACTGCACATGTAGCTTCGGCGCTTGGCAGTCCTGGGACCTGAGTCCACTTACTCTCTATGCCTGTCTGCACCTCAGTTTCTTTACCTATAAAATTGTGACAAGAATAACTTATTAAGTGTACAATGCCTGGAACAGCCTAGCACACTGCAATAACTCTGTATTTGTAGTTATGATTCTTTATGTATTTTTAACTTTTTTATTCTTTTAACAGTCCCAGAGGCAGGTACTATAAAAACACTTGTCTCACACTCTTGAAAGCTTTGCTTGGAGAATTCTGGGAAGGGCAATTTTTGTGGCAGTTTTGTTTCCCATTGATCATCTTTCCTTGTATCCTGGAAGTCAAACACTTAGCACAGAGTAGCCTTGTTGATTATGCTTATAAATCTTTCTGGGAAGTTCTTCAGTGATTCAGTATTAGGGCTTTCAGCAACACCAAATGCTGACGTCCTCTAATCAGTTTTCTTTCTAACACAAACTAATCATTCTTAGCTTGCATGGTAACACCTTTGCTTGATGTCTCACTATAACTACTTTAAGTATTTTTCAAGAGGAAACAGCCTTTTGCTAAAATGGCTGAATGTTTCATGGGCCTGTGGGTTATTTATTCACGTAGTTCATGTTTCTACCTTTCAGCTGTTTCTCGTCATCTGGGATTACACAGGTTTAATGTCAGTCAGTGTCATGGGGCATAAAAGCCTTATAAATATGAATGTCAGCCATTATCGTACCAGCCTTATTTATTCCCAGGAGAGTCCTAACAAGGGGAGAGGAAGTGACTATAATGAGAATGAATGAATGAATGAATGAATGAATGAATGAATGAATCACTTTTCATTTCAAAGAGGAATAAAGCACCCCTGATGCCCTTTTTGGTGCAGGCTTCCTGTGCGGGCTACACTTCCGACTCATTCCTGGGGTCAAGGCAGAGTGAGTAGGGCAATCTAAAGTGGGTTTAGATCAGGAAGTCCCTCTGGCCTTGCACTTCTTTGCCAGCAGCTGTAGTTATCTTCATCTTGACCTGAATTTTGAGGCATGAATATTCTGCCCTCTTTCGCTTTTCTGCATATATATTGGAGTCTTATGCTGATATTCTTATTGTTTCAAGGCAATTAGAGTTTCAACCTCAATCTTTCAAAACCAACCTTGGGAGCGGTTGTGTTTTTGTTGTGCTTTGTTTGTTGTTGTTGTTGTTGTTGCTGTTGCTTACAACTGAGGAATGTCTACACAGTGTCTTCAAAGAAAACTAGGTCTGGCCACTTGTTTTTCAAAATAAAGTTTTATTGGAACACAGCCATGTCCACTCAATTACATGTTGTCTGTGGCTGCTTTCAAGCTACAGGCAGACTGGACTAGTTGCAACAAAGATGCATGACCAACAAAACCTGAAACGTTTAGAGTCTGGCCCCTTAAGAAGAGGTTGTCAAACCCATCTGGATATTGGATGCTTTAGAGCCTAAAAAGACCTTATTTTATAGGCAAAACATGTTAAGTCTTTGTATTGTTAAAGTATAGTGGCATAACAAATACAGAAATCACACTCGGTGTTTCAGAAGAGGGATTTACTCTAGAAATTGGTTGCACAGATTAAAGAGCAAAAGACAAATTCCGAAGTAACCCAGAGACAGAAGATGCAGGAATGGCTTACCTTTAGGGGTTGGGAACAAAGAGGAAGAAGGAGGACACAGAAGATCTGGGCTCAAAACTCTGAGGGGTCTGAGGCACCCAGCTGCTTCTGCCACCATGGGAGTCATAAGGAGACAGATTTGGGCATTCCAAAGAAGGTAGAGGCTGGGCCAGGTGCTACTTCTGGGCACACACTGATGGGATCAACAGGAAAAAGAAAGTTCTTCGTCCTCTCCAACTGGCCAGTCCTTTAACCAGACCCATCTGACCAGTGCACAGCTCTTCCTACTACCACTGCCACCCAGAGTTCACAATGCTGGTATTTGGAACCATGTTCCTCTTTGTGTTCCTGTGTTAGTGTTATCTGGCTTTTATTTTTTTATTCAACAAATACTTAGGGACTATATGTGTTGAGCACTGTTCTAGGCTGTGGTGATATGATTTATAGTAAGAGAAATCAAACAAAACAAAATCAGTGCCCCTGTGGAGTTTACATTCAATCGAAGGAGGCAAACAGTAAAGATAAAGAAGTAAGATATATAGTATGATAGATGGTATCACTATTAAGGGGGGAAAAATAAAGCAAAAAGAGCAATAGAGAGTGCCATGAGGGGAATCGGTTCTTAATTAAAGACCTGGAGGAGGTAAGGAAAAGCAAGCCTTGGGCATATTCGAGGTCAAGAATATTCCAGGAGGAGAGTACAGCAAATTCAAAGTCCCTGAGACTGCAATGGGTGGAGTGTGTCTAGTGAACATCCAGGAGGCCATAGCGGATAGAGAGGAGTGATAAGAGGGGAGGAGGAGGTGAGGCTGGAGTCATGACAGACAGCCTCCCACTAAGTTGTTCCCTTTATCCCGAACTGTTGCTATTCCAGGATTTATGCATTGTACCATTTGGTTGGCCTTTCAGAGTAGACTTTTGAAAATACAGTGATTCCATCTCTAACAGAAGTTTGGTCATCGGACACTCTGCTCTGACAAGGAAATGCATGGAGGATGCAGTCCCAAGTTCCCTAGGCTCCAGCTCCACGGTCACACATTTATCAGATGTCAATTGATGTACCTGGGATGTTTCTCTTGAGGTGAATCTGGCGATTGTGATTATAGTCTAATGCCTCCTGTGTTTGTAATCAGAAAAACGTCACTCTTCACAAATTCTCTAAGTCCACCAAGTTCAGCGTTTTCCCTCCATGCTACGAACTGCTGACTCCCACTATGGGTGGGAGGGAGGGCATGAGCCCTGCACAAGCGAGAAAGTGCTGTTCCTTAGCACTTAGCAAATGACTAGGTTGTGGGTATCCTAGGTGTTTTCTAAATGTGTTGCTCTTATGCTGTCTTATTAGGGTTGTTTGGGATATGAACATAATAAAACTTATTATTTTAACCATTATTTTGTTGCGGGTAAAGTCTTAATCTCAGCATCACTGCTCAGTGCTTGAGGGGAGAGACTCCTTTATTCATGTTTGTATCCTAATTGCCTAGCGCGTGCTTGGTGTAAAACAATAATAAATAGTGTAACATATCTGGAGAGCTTCCTAAATTCCACATCCTAAGCTAGGTATTTTACATCCATTATCCCACTTAACCATAGCAATTCCCCATGGGCTACAAAATGCTATATTCTGGTTTTATAGATTAAAAAGTTGAGGTTTTGAAAGAATAAGTAATTTTCCCAAGGCCTCAGCACAAGAATCAGACCTAGGCTGAAATCCAGGCTCTCTGATTTCAAAGCCACTGGGGACCCAACACTTCATTGGTATTTGTTGGATCAATTCAGATGGGTGGTAGCCTGCCTGCATATGCTACTGGATAATACAGGGTATGAACTGTCTTCCAGTCAATTTCTTCTTCTGCCTTCTTGATTTTGCTTCCTCCGTCCCTATGTCAAGGCTGCTATTTTGCTGTGGCAAATTCTGAAACAACATTCGTTTCATTTCTTTAGCATCAATACAAAATGTTAACTAATTACCATATGGAACCCAAGAACTCTATAACCAGATATCTTTTCCCTGTGTTTAACAACTTAATAAGTTTATGAGCTGTAAAGAGCACATTTCTTTTTAGTTGCATTTCATTAGCCACTTATTTACCAAAACAGTTTATCTTTGTGAAGTAGAAATATTATATATCATAACCCAATACATACAAAAAAGTTTCTTATTGATGTATACAAAATATTCAAAATATTCTGTCATCGTAAAGTGACAAGTGGTCAAGACAAGGTGATTCTATGGAACTATACTATGTCCTTACTCGGATCTTGTCATTTTAGAAGTACTTTTATTCAGAAGTGAATTTGGTCCTACCACAAGAATGCACTGAGATACCATACACTTCGATGAGAATTTATTATTTGGTTGAATCATTTTAAATACTGCTATTCTCCCATTTTTGGCTGATAAAAATGACATTTTCGTATGATCCAACCCAATAGCTGCTCTCACAAAAAAGTAAAATCTAAAGTTGTTAACCTTTTTTTTTAAATTTTGAAATTCAAGAAAACGTGAATCTAAGAGTTTCTATAAAAGCTGATGGGTAGCATATGATTAACCGCTTTACTTGGCTAGCACTATGCTTTGAACCGATAAGTCAAATGAACGACATGTCCCAGGCCCACCAGGAAAACCACACGAGCAGTGAAAGACCTTCATCTGTTGCTGCAGCAGTGCCCTGTCAGGGAGCAAGGAGACAAGGGAAAAGAAACATGAGCGTGTCCTGTAAGTGTTTGACAGAATAGGTTGTAACTTGGCAACAATCTGGGAACTTGCTAAAGGTCAAAACCTGGACTTGGCACTCACGTTTTACAGAACTCACTTATCTAGATGTTTCAAACAGATCTTCCAATGTGCACTGCTTATCGAATGGCAAGGCAAAAAACAAGGAACATTTGTTGCTTGATTTGCTTCAATCCAGCAGTGCCGTTCTGGGACTGGATAGCCAGGATGTGGAAAGCAGCTCGCAGCATCTTCGTTCAGTGGCTAAGAGAGCCTAACACAAACCAGAGGTGGCCCCGGGCCCTCACAGATGTCCTGGGCCATAGCAGAGTGTAGCAACAGTCTTGGTATCTGGGAAATCAGCAGATGGCTTAAAATCTTCCTGGGCTCATGATGAGCAAACGTGGTAGGAACCTAAACATGGTAGACGTGATGGGTCTAGGAATGCTGCAGCCTGAGGAGAGAATGAGCTCAGCATTGTCTGAGACAGGGCAGAGGTTAAGTGCTCAGTGAGTCATGCGTCATGAATGTGAAGGATGGCGCCCTGGGCAGCAGGTGACATCTCAGGGAATTTTGCCTCAATGATTTTAATATTCCAGATTTAAGTGTCTTATCCTAAAAAACCCAGGCAAACACCCTTATATGTGATAGCATTTAAATGAGATAACACTGTACGTCATCTAAGTACTGGATTAATTTTCTCGTTACAAAATCAAGAGGCAGTGAAAGATGTTCTAAGTTGATATGTCTGTTTTATTAGATGTACACATTTTAAGTTGTTCAGGCTGAATTCACAGAGACACCACAGACTGGGTGGCTTAAACAACAATGTTTATTTCTCACGGTTTTGGAGGCCGGGAATCTCAGGCATTGGCAGATTATGTGTCTGCTGTCTAGTGAGGGCCTGTGTCCTGTGTCCTTGCATGGAAGGGACAAGAGAACCCGCTGGGCACTAGTTTATAAGGGTACTAGTTTCATTCATGAGTGCTCTACACCCATGACCTAATCACCTCCCAAAGCCTCATCTCCTAATAACCATCGCATTGTGGGTTAGAATTTCAACATTTAATTTTAGCAGACACAAACATTTAGTTCATTGCAATGTAAATGTGTGTGCGTGTAAATGTATAAATTGTTCTCCATCAACAGGTCTATCTAGGTCTATATCAGTAGGTAATACAGGCCTGTGAATGTCTATAACCATTTATACCTTGAGCTGTACTAATTTTGGAATGTCTTTCGTGTCCATTTAGACTAATAGCTCTTGATAGCAAGGTATATATCCTCAACGGTATTTTTCAGATAGCCTTTACTTTATAGCTATTTGATGTATCAAAGAACGATTGGATGAATACAAACAATTGAGGGTATTTAGTGAACAAATCTACAGATCTGTAGGGTTTCAAATATTTTGTATAGCACAGGGCTTTACTTCTTGTTTGGAAGTTGGCAAGTTCAAGGGCTGGTTTTGCCCGTTTGCTCTATCTCTGCTAACAAATACAAATACCTGGCTAATTTTCCGGGGTGAAATGCAGGCCCACATTGAAAAAAACAAAAACAAAAACAAAAACCAGTTCTTTTCTTTTTTTTTTTTTTTTAAGATTTGTTTATTTATTTATTCGACAGAGATAGAGACAGCCAGCGAGAGAAGGAACACAAGCAGGGGAGTGGGAGAGGAAGAAGCAGGCTCAGTGCGGAAGAGCCTGATGTGGGGCTCGATCCCATAACGCCGGGATCACGCCCTGAGCCGAAGGCAGACGCTTAACCGCTATGCCACCCAGGAGCCCCAAAAAACCAGTTCTTTAAAAAAAAAAATCTTTAACTTATTTAGCAAACTAGGCTTAAACAAAATCAATAAAGTAATAAAGTATGACACTTTTATCTATTGAAACTGAAAGTTTTGTAGGCAGAACCAAGGCTATGTTATCAGATAAGATCCAAAGAAATAAAATCTTGAGAACATGTTTTGAAAGAGCATTTCCTGTGAGAGAATTACCTTTCCACAGACCATAAAAAATTAACAAGAGAAGCTGCTACTGGCTTTTCAATCCCCAGAAGAGTAAGATCCGTTATAGAAAAGTCACGATAGTGCCTGATTTGGTGAGTGTATGTTTGCGAGTATGTGGAAAGAATTGAGTATATGGAAAAACTGTCTGGGCTGTTTGTCAGTGGAGGCTCTGTGATTGGGGAATCACATTGGCTTCATTAGGCTTGTAGAATGATATCCTACATCATCAACGAAAGCCGTGTGTGCCTACTATGGCATAGAACTCTGCTAGGTACTAAGTTCTTGAAAAAGAAATAAACAAAAAACCCAAGGCCCTTTCTTCAATGAATATGCGGCCTCGCTCAGTCCACCACACTGGTGGGCATGGAGAAATAGTTGTCAACAGAAGTTACTAGTTACAAAAGCCAAATGAGTAGTGTGGGGGCAAAAGTCAGAGGAGGCAGCACGGAAGTCTTGATGAGAGAGGAGGGAGTTGGGGGTGGAGGACTGTGACAGCCCAGGAAGCAGTTGGAGATGCCGCTGGCAAGAGGCTTAGGACAAGGAGCAAAGGCAGAAAAGCCAAAGAAGGCTTACTGGGTCCATAGGCAATCCATGTGAGTAGGGTAGGGGTTCATGCACGGAGTGAGTGGAAATGAGCCTGGAGAGTCTCATGCCAGACTGTGGAGGCCACCAGCGTCGCGCTAAGGAGTTGGAATCTTTCCATACGCAACGGCAAATCAGGGGAGGATTTTGAGGAAAAGGTCACCAGGACGAAAGTGGCGTTTTGGAAAAATCCTTCCAGGGGTGGTGCAGAGGAAGGATTGGACTGGGGAGATACTAGGATTTCACAGGAAGAATCAACAGGGTTAATTAGACGCAGGTGGTAGTAAGAGAGGGAGACATCAAAAATGATTTTCGGATTTTGAATATGGGTTTCCAGTAACAGAAGCTAAAACCACACAAATTCCCTAGGGAAAATTATTTTAGACAAGGTAAGTCTAGGGTTAGTGTGGGACAAATCAACTAAGAAGGCCCAACACAGCCCTAGAAATGTGAGTTTGGGGTGTGGAAGGCTAAGGTAATGAGTATAGGTTTTGTCATGTATTTAAATGGAAAATATGCCTGAAGCCCATTAAGTCACATTCTCTAAAATCCTCTAGAAGGAAAAATGGAGAGAGAAAAGAGCAAAAAGCTGAAGATTATATATCAGGGCATTTCTGCCTTGGAGGTCAATAGAGAAAAATAAAGTCAAAGGAGGAGATGGAAAATGAATGGTCAGTGGTTAGGAGAAGTGAGGTGTCACCAAATCCATAGGAGGGTTTCATAAAAACCTCCCCCTAGTTCAGGGAAAGGTCACCATAGAAACAAAGATCAGTGAATTATGCGATCACCGTGTCTTAAAGGTCCGTGCAAAGCAAGAGAGCTTGGAAATGAAACTTCAGGCCTCAGAGAAGGACAGCCTAGCCTTGTGCCGTCCACTACAGCTACTGACCAGGAGCGTGCCTAGGCAAATTGGGACATGCTGTAATCAAAGACGACATACTGGATTTCAACGAATGTGAAAGATCTCATTAATAAGATTTAAATATTGATTCCATGTTGAAATTATAATATTTTGAATATATTGGGCTAAATAAAATATGTTCCTAAAATTATTTTCACCTTACAAATCTTTAAATATGGCTACTAGAAAATGGACTCCCATTACTATTTCCATTGGATTTTGCAGATCTAGACCCTCATAAGGAAGCTCGCTACTACAGGCACTAACATAGCCCAGGGAGACACAGCACTCACATACGCTCTAACAGTTACGTGCATTTCCACTCCAGCCAGCCAGCCTGAAATCTTTCAGAATATGCTTTGCATTTTGTGTGTGTAATTCCTGTATTTTGTGGCCAGTGTATATTGCAGTGATCCATTTGTTTATTTTATCCCAAACTGAGGTTATTCCATCTTACTGAACATTTGGCTCTTTTTTTTTTAATCAACAGATGATGCTGCAGCTGACACTCGCAGAACTTACACTCTGACTGATTATTTAAAAAACACTTTTAGGATGAAATTCTACTCCTTGCGTTGGATTTCAGGTAGGACTTCTTTGGGGGAGGGGACAGATTTTTTATGCTTGTCCGCCTTCTAATTAGGTTGTGGGACACTTTCGTGGCCCTGAGAAGATATCCTTGTTTTGTTAAACCATATGGGAGAGTGTTTTTCTCTACTTACAGGTACAAAGGGAAATAAACCTTGGTATTTCTTTGTTATGGACTATAAAAAGTTAAAAGTGAATTGAAACTCTGACAATAATGATGGGAAGATGAATGCATACTAGTGTAATATTCATCACTTAATGTTTTTCCAACTTAGAAATGCTTATTTAGTACTTGTGTGAGCTTAAAACCTAAGGTTTTTTTCTGTATCATTTTTAGCTTAAGAAGATTTTTTAATTGCAACTTGAAATACTGATCCAGCCATTTTCTTTCTTTAGATCAGGAATACCTCTACAAACAAGAAAATAATATCTTGCTATTCAATGCTGAGTACGGAAACAGCTCCATTTTCTTGGAAAACAGTACATTTGTATGTTTGATTGCATAATTCATTTATACTTTAAGGAAATTCTGAGGATTTTTTTTTCATAACCTTTCAAATCATGAGTACTATCATTTCTCATCCTGTTGAACTCTCTCTGCAGCATATGGCACAGTGGATCTTTCTCTCCTTCTTGGAATGCTCCCTGCCTTGGCTACCTTTTAGTCTCCCTTGACGATTCCTCCTCCTCTGCCCATACTCCTAAGCGTAAGTGCCCGTCAGGGCTCTGTCTTGCCTTGCTGGCCTCTCTCTGCAGTTTGCCTGCCCTCCTTCAGTGAATTTCATGCACCTCCACAGCGACAGAGCTCTCCTGTCTGGCCTGATTCTCAAACGCACACTTTCAACACTAACCTCCTGCCAAGATCGAAATCTCTATTTCTAATCGCTTGCTTGCTCCTGCCCACCTGTGGCCTGCAGGTTTTTTAAACTCAGTATCCCAAGCTCAACTAGTATTTCCCCTTCCCTCTCCTAGCACACTGAAAGCACCCTGTTCCTCTTCCTGAGTTCCCAGTCTTGCTAAATTATGCTCCCCTCCAAGTCACTTAGACTAAAAGGTGAACTTCTACTTGAATCCTGAGAATCCTCTTTGATGCCTCTGCCATGCTCATATTTAGCTGTTCGGCAAACCCTCTCACTTCTCCCTCAGCAGTGTCATGTGTCCCTTGGATTTCTATGTCCATGGTAGAGTCCTGGTTCACGACCTTTTTAATCTGTGTTAGTACTTTAGTACTGTAGTACTTGTGTCCCTATCTCCATTCTGTAGATGAGACCACTGCGTTGCCCAAGTCCAGGGCTGATGCAACCCCTCTCATCTCATGCCGGCCACCATGTCCCAGAGCGTCTTTGTAAAGACAGATAAGATTCTATTACATCCATGTACAAAAAGTGGTTCACAGTTCCACTTCTTACATTTTCAGTCCCAGCTATTTTTCTAATTTCATGCCCTCTCACCTTACACGTTGTCTGATGTACCCTGTACTGTACTCAGGTTACGCCTAACCTCTGGGTGGTCTTAATACGCATGCCCTTTCCTACATCTGGTGTTTTGCTCATGCTCTTCCTCCTCCTGGGAAATTTCTCTCTCACTTCTTGATGCCTATTCTCATGGCTGTCTTCCCTTGGTTAGATTTAATTCTTCCACCCTGGGTCTCTAACCCTGATCACCATACACCTTGCATCACAGTCATTTGTGCGGGGGAATGTGCCGTTTCTGGGAGCTCCCAAGGCATGAGCCACATGTCGGTCTAGAACCACACCTGCTACATAGTAAGTGCTCAGTAATGATCGTTACATGAAATTGTTCAATTGTTCTTTTTTTCCACTTGCTTGACAGGAGGAGTTTGAACATTCTATAAATGATTATTCGGTATCTCCTGATGGACAGTTTATTCTCTTTGAGTACAACTATGTGAAGGTAAAAGAAATGCGGTCTTACTGTGACATTTAAAGAATCCTATGAGCATGTTATTTCATAACTGATTTCAAGTCCATGAATATTTAAGATTGACACCCAAGTACAAGTGACTGTTAACAACAGAGAACAAGCTGAAGGTTGATGGAGGGAGGTGGGTAGGGGATGGACTAGATCAGGGATGGGCATTAAGGAGGCACTTGTGATGAGCACTGGGTGCTGCATGTAGGTGATGAACCACTGAATTCTACTCCAGGAACCAATATTGCACTATATGCTAACTAACAAAATTTAAATTAAAAAAGAAAAAAGATTTGACACCTAAGTAATATAATAGGCACTAAAAACTCATTAATTCAGCATCAAAAGGAGAAATAGCCATTCTCATTCATAAAAGGTAAGTCCAACAACTGTTTTAAAAGAAATTCATTTTTAGTGTTTTCAAATGCTAAAAAGTAAAAGTAATATATTATAGATGCTAAAAGCGTAAGTTAATGAAAGACAACTTATAATTTAAAAACAAGCTTATATGTCTGACTTGCACAGCCTGTAACAGAACCCCTTATTTCCTTTGTCTCAGCTTTACATACAGTAAAACTCTCAAGAAGTCTTTGCCTTAAAAAGAGTTATACTTCCCATCCTGCAGAAGAGACTCGGCAAGGTGACTCAGACCACCTCACAGCCTTTGGGTCCCACCATATACAAACCATTCTCAAGGAGGAGCCTCAGCCCAACATCAGATTCTCACACCTCAGGAAAGCTTAATCACATATCCTCTTCATGGTTAGGCTGGCTGCAATACGCCGGTAGCTTTCACAGTAGCTTTTTAGTTATTCCTGCATTTGACAACAGTTGTCAAGTACAGGAAGTTTTGAGACTTGTAGAAACATTGAAACCCTGTAGGGATAGTTGGCTTTGAAAACAAAATATAAAACTGGAGATCCCCACCTCTGCCTTTTTATTCTAGAATAAATAATAAATACTGAGGGGGCCTTATCTCACACCCCAACACTTCTATACTCAGGCCAAGCCAACCATCTCCTACTCCATTTCCCATTTCAGTGTGGTGACTTTCAATCATAATATTTACCCTGGACTCACTGGGTCTAGCTCCATTTCCGGACATGAAGACTGTCTGACTCTAAACCTATCAGCTAGGAGCCAATCAGCGTCCTAGGCCAACTTTAACACATCTGTTCCCAATTAATGGATTGTTTATTTAATTCAGTGGTTTTTACTGCTGTCTCGAGATTAAAATCACTTGATTTGCTTTTAAAAATTCCCAGTGGCCAGGTCCAATCCCCAGATTAATAAATTAAAGCCTCTGGAGTGAAGCTGACATCATTATTTTAAACGGGTAGTTTATTTGAATGAGCAAGCAGGGTTGAGAACCACTGAATTACAATTGCCCATGTTCAAGACAAACATATACAGATGATGAGGTTAAGGTAGAAACAGAAAGGTAAATACCAGCTCACTTTGTTATTTGGCCAAGTTCAATAAGTACCATCTGATGTATACAAATAGATGTATTTCACCGGTAGACCTTAGTTGGACAGCCATCATCGGTAATTAGTATCTCTGGTGTCCCTGGAGTTTCCATGTGCATTTAACTGCTTTTGCTATTTTCATGCTATTCCATCATCCCACTGCCATCCGTGCTTTTCAGGCTGTTCCTACAGTGCTCTTTTTAAAACCTAAGTTAGATTATGTCATGATTATGCCTAACCCCTCATGATCAGGGGTTTCCCATCACTTTCAGAATAAAACACAAACTCTAACCACAGCACCCTCAGAAGCCTATGTGATTGGACCTCAGTCTGCCCCTGCTAACCCATCATCTGTTACCCTCTCTGGACTCACCATGCTTGGCCAGTGCTTCTCACCCCTGTCTGAACCTTCCAGTCACCTATGGAGGTTTTTAAAAATGCAGATGCCTGCAGCCTACCCCACACCAACTAGTTCAGCACAGTGATGGGGGGTTGGAGGGCAGGCATGGATAGATTTAAGGGTTCCCAGGTGATTCAGTGATCCAAAAACCTTTAGGGGCACCACTCTTTAGTTCTCTCAAGCATCATTCATTCCCATCTAAGGGTCAAAGTATTTTCTTATTGTTTCCTCCTGGAACCTCCTTCCCCAGATTATCATACAGCATTCCTTTTTCAGTAATTCAGGTCCAGGCTTTCTAGGATTGCTTTACCTAACTTTGCTCCCTGCCGCTCTGTTCTCCCACACTCCACCATTCACTCTCTGTCACGTTGGCTTATTTTACTCTCTTCATGCCTTCTATTGCAGAGTGCTAAATTATAAGATTATTGAAAGTAGAGCACTCTGTCTTCTGTTTCACTTCTTAAATAATCCAATAGAATTTTCTGTACAGCATACCTGTGCAACTTCCAGTGATTTCTACTCATTGCCTAATGCTCCAGAATTAATCATAGTCACATCATCTATCACATGCTGACAATATGCCAGTTGACTAATCAGTGCTCAATAAACCTAATAAGGAAAGTCTAGTTTTATTCTATTTTCTTGGAGGTCTGCTGTGCAATGTTCTTTAGATTCTACTCCATGGCTTTTCCATGACAGAATTAGTGCATTCAGAAAGAGCGATATTACTTCTATGTTGTGGCTACAAACAAGTAAGGGAGCAAGTGAGTGAAAACATAAATAACCACCATACATTCGTCTGGTATGGATGTCCCCCCAGCATCTCCATTCACTGCCGAATGCTCCAGAGATAATAGTTGCATCAACTATGACATGTTGACAGTGCTCTAGGGCCCTGCTCAGCACTTCACATGTATTCTCATGAACCTCTCATGAGATCGTTGCTGACATCAGCCCCATTTTCCCAGAGAGAAAATTGAAGCTTAGAAAGAAACTTGTATTACACAGTGGAGACTTGTCTCGGTCCATTTAAGCTGTTATAACAGAGTACCATAGACTGGGTGGGTTAATAACACATTTATTTATCATAGTTCTGGGAGCTGAGAAAGAAGTCCAGGGTAAAGGTGCTAGTAGATTCAGGGTCTGGTGACATCCCTCTTCACGGAACATAGTTGACCGTGTTCTCCATGTCCTCAAATGGAGGAGGGGGCATGGAGTATTTTTGGAGTCTCTTTTATAAAGGAACTAATCCCAATCATGAGAGCCCCACCCTCATGAGCTAGTTACCTCCCAAAGGCTCCACCTCCAGTATCATCACATTGGGGGTGAAGATTTCAACGTATGAATGGAGGAGGGCGGGCAACATTCAGTGTATAGCCAGGCTTGAATCCAGGTTAGAAGACTCCAAAGCTTAAACATAATCTTTCCCAACTTGTGCTTCAACGTCTCTCTGCTATGATGCTTTTTTAACCCCTTCCCCATGTGGCAGTTCTCTGCTTTGAGACTCAATTTAACACTCAAATTTTCCATAGACCTTTCTCCCTCCCCAAGGCCTAGTTTATGACTCCTGCCTCTCCCCACCTACCTCTGTTATATGACTTGAGATTCTTTTCTTGTATTTACTTGCCCTTATCTCCATTCAACTATGAGCTCCTCAAGGAGAGTGAACCTGTCTTATCCAGTAATGCCTGACAGAGGATAGTTGCCAAAGTTTCTAACCTAAACAGATGGATGAGTCTGTTTCAAAAGATGAAGTGAACATACCAAGCATTTGGGGTTTCCTTTTGCAGCTCATGATGGATCTGTCATCCTGAATGATCTCAAACCTTCTTAAACCTCTTAATATTTTTAGCCTGTAACACACCTTTCGGCTCTTACAAGTAGAGCATTCAGAGGTTTCCCAGAAACAAGCATGGATTGTGTCAAAACAATCCAGGATTTTAAAAACTGTATGACTTGCAAAAAGTAAGGACTTAATACATAATTGTTGACATGAGAGGATAGGAGGATGATAAATGATAAGTGGGAAATACTCTTCAAGGTTAGAACCTCTGGCTTGTGTCTCAGCTCTATCTTATACAAACTGGGTCTGCTTGGGTTACCCATTTCAGCTACTTCATTTTCATGGGTAAAATTGGATTTTTATGTTAGTTTGCTTTATTTCTTGAACAGAGACTGTGAGGCTTGCACTAGACAAGACTCCAGAGATGTAAAGATGAATAAGACACAATTTCTTACATCTAGGATTATGGTAGAGAAGACAGAGATAAAGACATGTAATTTCTTTTAAAGTATCATTAATGTATAAATGCATCCACATATAAACATAATTTTTCATAAATACAAATCTGTGTGTATACATACATACATATATATAATGTATACATAATATATAATATATATAATTATATATATAATATATAATCTTCAGCCTTATCTTTTTTTCCTCTTATGCCTGGCTCCCTACTCCTCACCTCCCCCCTACCATTTCCCCAGGTATCACATGTTAAGAACCTAGTATACATATCTCCATATTTTATATTTTCCCCCTTATTCAAATAATTCTATGAAGATATATATTCTTTTAGTCATTGCTTATTCTATAAAAAATAAAATCCTATTTTCCATACTTTTCTGTAATTTGCATTTCTCAATGATTCCGTGCGGAACTTCTTCCAAGTTATCTGGCATAGCTAGAATTCATGTATTTTTAAATTAATAGACTTAATTCTTTTTAGAACAGCTTTAGATTTACAGGATATGAGTGGAAAATACAGAGTTCCCATATACTCCCTCGTCACCCCTCCCACTTCTGTCTGTTTCCCCTATCATTAACATTTTGCATTAGTATGGTACATTTGTTACAATCAATGAGCCATTATTGATACATATTACTAACTGAAGTCCATAGTTTTCACTAGGGTTCATTCTTTATGTTGTACATTCTGTGCATTTGGGCAAATCTATCATGTATAATGACATATTTCCACCATTCTGGTATCATAGAGATTATTTTCACTTCCTAAAAATCCTCTGCAACAACTGATCTTTTGACTGTCTCCATAATTTTGCCTTTTTCAAAATGTCATATGGTTGGAATCATACACTCTGTAGCCTTTTCAGACTGGCTTCTCTCACGTAGAAATATGCATGTGAGGTTCCTCCATGTCTTTTTCTGATGTAATAGCTCATTTCTTTTTATGGCTAAATAATATTCCAATGTCTGGATGGACCACAGTTCGTTTAGCCATCACTTATTGAAGGGTATCTTGGTTCTTCTAAGTTTTGGCAGTTAAGAATAAAACTAAAAATTTATATAGAGGGTTTTTGTATGTGTAAGTTTTTAGTTCATTTGGTTAAATAACAAGGAGTTTGCTGCTAAAGTTATTTGGGTTTGGAGTTTTCTTTGTGCAAATGTTTTTATTTATTGATTCAATGTGTTTTTTAGATATAAGACAATACATATTTTCCATTTTTTCTTGTCTCAGTTTTGATAACTTGTTTTCCAAAGAATTTGTCCCTTTTTAAACTTTTAAATTTATTGGCCAAACAATGTTTGTCATAGGGTCTTAAAAACTTTTAATCCCATTTTTCATTTCTGATATTGGTCATTCATACTTTTTTTCTCCTCACTCTTACTGTATTAGCAATTTTATTCATCTTTTCAAAGAACAAGTTTGGGGCTTTGTTAATTTTTCTTTATTGTGCGTTTTCTATTTAATTACTGCTTTTGCTTTTGTTATTTCTTTTCTTCTCATTTATTTAGATTCGGTTTGCTTTTCATTTTTTAGATTTCTTGAGATGGCTGTTTAAAATATCAATGGTATATATATTTCAATGTTAATATATATTGCCAGGTGGCTTTTTTTTTTCCAGGTGGCTTTCAAAAAATCTGTAGCACTTTATATTTTCAAATTCAAAGCAGAAAAGTATTTCTCCACATCACATCAATAGAATTATAGATCTTTTAAATATTTTGTCAGTAAGATGATTGAAAAGAAAAGTGTGTATTTTCTTAGACAGGTAGACTTCCCATGCTATGGGAAATGCTAGGAGTGATGTTTGCCAGGAAGCAACACATCAGCCCACTATGATCCTGAGAAGTTTCCTTGGAGGGTGTGATGCTAGAGCTGGGTTACAGATGAGGTCCAGAGGAATTTGTACTGGATGGTCTCTAAGAATCTCTTCCTAATTCCAAAATTCTAGGGATTGAGATAGAAATTACAAGACATGATAAAATGTGGGAATTATACAATGTCATATTACTTTACATCTCATCTTGCACTCCTATAGCAAGTGGCCGAATTATCAAGAATCACAGAAGACTGAGATGTCTGTTTTCTTTTATAGCAATGGAGGCATTCTTACACGGCTTCATATGCCATCTATGACTTAGCTAACAGGTCAGTAACTTCCTTATAAAATTTATTAAGCTTCTTTAGTGTAATAACATTTAAAAAAAAATAAAATCCCACTGAGATTTATTCATTTGGTAATGTTTCCTTTATCTTTTTTTCAGGAGGCTGATTACAGAAGAAAAAATTCCAAACAACACACAGTGGATCACATGGTCACCAGAGGGTCATAAATTGGTTAGTGCGTCTCTTCTGTGGTCAGAAAAAAATAATGGCTCAAAGCTATCACATGCAGAAGCCACATACCCTGATACAGACCAGACACTCGGGAAGCAAATACTTCACTAGGCAAGATAATGTTACTGCCTAAAATAGCATTTTACTTGTCTAATGAAGTCAATAGGATTCCTGAAAGTTTCTGAACTACTGCGGGGGAATTCTTTATTTCCTGGAAAAAAATGTCCATTTAAATTCTCATTTCTGTGGTATTCAGTTTGTTGTTGTTTGCTTGTTTGCTTGTTTTGGGGGGCGTACCTGCTTCCTGCTAGTTCTGTGACCCTCTCTGTATCACTCTAGATACACCTCCATGTTCTTAGTGCTAGGAGAATGTCAGAAGCCCAAGAGAATCCGAACAAGAAGACGGGATGTTCATTGGTAGACAGAATTCTCCCTCCTGACATCGAATGCACCCCCTCAACTCACCGCCCCCAGAAAACAATGGGAAGCACACATTATTCTGTAGAAGTGGTCAGGCTCCGGGGTCTTTGCAGGCACTCTGGCATCCGAATAGCGGTGTTTGTGAGCTGCTTCTTTTAAATATATTGAGTGTCTAGAGAATTATTTGGAGTTTATAGCTTGTATACTTATAATTTTTAAAATGTGAGGGGTGGGGTGCCTGGGTGACTCATTCTTTTAAGTGTCTGCCTTTGGCTTAGGTCCTGATCCCAAGGTCCTGAGGTCGAGCAGGTGACCACCACCCCCTCATTGGACTCCCTGTTCGATGGGGAGCCTGCTTCTCCCTCTCCTTCTACTCCTCCCCTTGCTTGTGCTCTCGCTCTCTCTCTTTCTCAAATAAATAAATAAAAATCTTATAAATAAATAAATAAATAAATATGAGGGGGTAGCAAATGACTTTCTTATACTCAAATTGAATAACCCAAAGTAATCATTACATTTGCATACCAATATTATTTGAGGATAAAAGAGTTGATAGATATTTTTTAACTCCAGGATAAGATATGTTATAACAGGTTGTTACTTATCAATCTGTTTTTCAATATTTCTAGGCATACGTTTGGAACAATGATGTTTATGTTAAAAATGAACCAAATTCATCAAGTCAGAGGATCACATGGACCGGGAAAGAAAATGTAATATCCAATGGAATAACTGACTGGGTTTATGAAGGTAGAGACTTTAAAGCTTTTTCAAATTAGAAAATCTGGAAGTTTTTTTTTTTAATAGTAAAGCATTTTTCTTAAAATGGAGAAATTTGATGCCATTCAAAATAAGTGGCATTTTAAAAAATGTCATCAAATCTCTTTAGCACTCACCATACCAGGTGTCTCCCAGAACAAGGATTTCTTAGCAGTAGCTAGTTTCCCGCCTCCGTGTCCTCATTGTCTCTCAATGCCCCTATTGTCTTCCGTCTCCTCCTACAAAGGGCCTTTCTGTGTAGGTAGCTTTTCTGCTTTACCGGGGCATAAAATCTTCCAGATTAACATCAGATGTTTCTCTAACTGGGCCTACCTAACCCAGAGTTACTAAGGAAAGCTAAATACTCCCACAGCATTCCAAGAGCTGACAAAATATTGTCTGGAGGTTGGGGAATAGAGGGGGAAGAAAGCATCTGTTTTACAGAGGATCTGTGTTCATTTGAACTTGGACAATTCATAATTTCCTGTTTTTAAAGAAGGAAAAAATAATTAGAAAGACTTCTGGGGGGGAAAATCAGTTTAAAAAAAAACCACCCAGAACAAAAAAAATATTAACAAGATTATTCTGTCTTTTAGGATAGAGTATTAGAAAATATTAGAAAAACATTTTTCACATCTATAGTCGCCAAGGTAAAAGGCAGTTTGAGGCTGTTCCACTGTTTGCAAGTTTGCCTAATGCTTATTAAATATTCATCTTTATTTCATCCTCTTATTTCTTCCTCATAGTTAAAAAAAAAAAAAAGTTTTTCTTCATGACTTAATTTTGGTTCTTACCCAGTGCAAGTCAAGTTCAATTAAATGGCTAACATTTTAACAACAACAACAACAAAAATTGCTTTAAAGGGAAGATAAATCCCCCATGGCCCAGAAATCATTTATAATGAAATTTACTAGCACTCGTCACTTAGCAATTGAGAAACATCTTTAACACTTGTTGGACAGCACAGCACAACCTGCAGGACCCCCCAAAGTGACCTGGATAAAGTTTCTTCCCAAAGCTGCAACTCCACCTGTCCTCGAAACATCTGAGTGTCTCTAAGATAAGAACACACCTAACACTATTAGTCCTTTCTCAGGTAGATAATAGCTGGAAAGATCTCATTTTGCATGTTGATGACAAACAGAAGAATGGCTTCCAGTTCCAGTGTGGGCCAGTCTCCAAAAAACAGGACTTTGGTTCTTATGGGGAAGTTCCTATAATTGGTTTTATATACTTAGGAATGATCCGTACTTGTTTCTCTGCATATGAGATCCACCCCCCTCCCCGTGGCACATCTCCACTGTAGCCAGGAAGACCTGTTGAGTGTACGACTGAACGAGTACATTTTGAGAATCTGTGGGTTCATAAGTAAAAGAAGAAACAAAGCTGCAAAGTCCAGACGGGGCCATGTGCCCCATCATGGAGGGACACTCACAGAAGAGCCTACCCTCTGGGATGTATGTCTCCTGCCCCTCCCCAGGTTCCTAAATGAACTTCTCTCTCAATATCTCTATGTTTTCACTTTGTCTTCTTTCATGATAACAGGTGCCTTCTTTTGTAAAAATAATAATACTTTATCTCCTAGTATGAAGTTAATCACATGACATTCACCCTTAAGTATGAGTGTAGTTTACCTAACCCAGAGGTAAGAATGGGAATTTTGAGAGCGAGAATGAAAAGAGATAGAGAAAGAAATAAGTTTGGAAGATGGGGCACTCCTTACCCTATAGTAATCGTGCTAACAGTGGGGGTGTGGGTCATTCGGGGCAATTCACACTGAGTGCCAACTACCATGAGGTGCTGTGTGAGGTCGTAGAGACACGGGGACAAATGCTATCCAACTGCTGCTCTCAGGGAACTCAACCCAGAGAAGGAGACAAAGATGCCAATGGATAATTGTCATAGAGTGAATGGAGTGACCTATGCAAGGGAGGGCACTAAGCCCTAGGGAAGGTCAGAGTGGCTGGACGGGAGGTGTCACAGGATGGCGAGGGAGGTTCAGAGTGTGGGGGAGGGGGTGCCGTAGATGCTTGTGCTCACAGCCAGCTTTGTATCAGGAAGGACTTGAAATGTCTTCCTCCTTTGTTATTCTCCCTTCTCCCTACTATTCATTCTCAGGACTTTGAGTTTGACCAGAAGCAGTTGTATAATGATGGTTTTACTACATCACAGTATAGAACAATATATTCTGTATTACAAATACCCACCAATTCAAAACATAAATACCACCTGCTACCTGTATTTAAAAGCAATTTTAAAAACCATAACCTTGCTGTAATTGTATTTATTTTATGTAATTGCATCTTGATCTTAGACTAGAACCAATAGGTAGAAGCCACAGGAAGGAGACATCAACTTGGTATCGGAAGAAGTTCTTGGTAGACACCCCTTGACTCGGAGTCACAAGGCCTGTGTGCTTGTCTTGTCTCTGGCAATTCATTCTCTCTCTCTAAGCCGCTCAGTTGCCTCCTCTATAAAATGGGATATGACTAGACTCATCTAAGGACCTTTGCGAAGACTAAATTAGATAAGTGTTTTGTAAATTCTAAGTTGCTACATAAATGGAACTTAATGACATAGGTAGAAAACAGATAAGCGGGAGCAGGCTGCCTTACCGAGCAGGTTTTCTGTTACTACAGGAGCGAAATAGGCATGGAGGGACATAGAACATGGAGGTCAGAAGCATGGATTCAAACCAGACAAGTCTGGATTCGTTCTTGAGTCAATCAGTTATTGGCCATGTGACCCTGGGCAGTGACTTCTTTTTAAGCCTGCCCACCCCTTTCTCATCTGCACAATGAGCTACTGCGAGGACTACAGGAGATCACAGATGTTGGTTGCAGATGAAGCCTAGTGCATGGTTAGCACTCTTTAAATGCTAGCTGCTCATCATGATAATTGTTATTACATTTTGTTATTATTGTTATTGTTGTTCCTGTTACTACCACTACTATTACCATTATTATTTTATTATTATTATTATTATTATTATTATTATTAAAAACAAGCCTTTGGAAGACACCTGTAAAGAGGCCTCAGGAATCAGAAAAGTGATGGGGACAGATGATTTCCTAACTCTAAGACTCAAGTTTCTGCGTTTTTGCTTTTACCTTTACACCCACAGCGGAACATGAGATCTGTAGATTAAATCGGCATAAAGGTTGGAGTCTCCATCTAGTCTACCAGAACCTTCCATCAAAGAGGTTTTGGCATTTTAAGAGCCAGAGATTGGAAGTCCCATGAATAGACTCCATAATAAACATAGAGAAGAACTACATTTGCCAGAGAATGAGAATGAGTCCAACAACATTCTGGAGAGCAAGACCTTTGCTTCCATTTGCCTCCCTCTTTGACCCTCTTCCCTTACCCCACCCTGTGCACCAGCAGAGTGTGTCAATCTGGCAGAGTCTTTAGTTTCTAGGCTAAGCGAAGGAGGTGTTTCCCAATAGGGGTCTCATGGAGCTCCTTGTCATTCTAAATTCGTCCTTCCCACACCCTGTTTGTGCCAAGAGTAGTAAACTGTGGGCACCATATTAGTTTGATAGTCTGGAGCCACACACCACCCACCAGTACCCTGTGGGCACAGTACAGACTGAGCCCAGTTGGGGAGAGTATGCTGGCATGTTGACTGTTTGAAAATTAGAAAGGAGAATCAGCCCCTTGTGTGAAATTTACTTTTAGTATGTTTTGTGGCATAAATTTAGAGGATTATAAGATAAAGAAAAAAATGTAGAGCTTATATTAAATATTGTGTGCTAAAATATTCTAAAATGGTCCAACGGGTTACTTATTTTTACAATCCAGATCCATCCTAGAAGATTTTATTTTTATTCATTTGTATTACTCTGAATTTGGAAGCCCAGCAAATGCAAAATGGTTCATTAGTTGAACTCTACTGTAATTACTAAAGCTAATGAGAACAATATTTTGAATGCCAAAGCCAATTTATCAGCTACTTCTTGTAACAGAACAATTTATGTCTTTTTTCAGAGGAAATCTTCAGTGCCTACTCTGCTCTGTGGTGGTCTCCAAAAGGCACTTTTTTAGCATATGCCCAATTTAACGACACAGAAGTCCCACTTATTGAATACTCCTTCTACTCTGACGAGTCACTGCAGTACCCGAAGACTGTGCGGATTCCATACCCAAAGGTCTGTGCTCCTATTCACGTAGTGGTTCCGTGATTTGATGGGAAGAGAATGGTTTCATTTAATCCTTTCCTGCTAATGAAAATATTGTCAGTCTCTCTTCAACAGCTTGCTGTGATTACTCTTGCTGAAGTCAACAGCATCTGGCAATTTTAAAGTATTTTTATTATCCCAGGAAAGAGTGTGATTTAAGGTTTTGTAATTTCTCCAAAAACTTTGAGGAATGACAAGCCGAAAAAGATGGGGAAAATGCTTTTGAAAGAGGTAGGGGGAATGAAAATGTTTCAGTGGAGGCAAAGAGAGGCTGTCATTGAATCACAAGCTCATCTTATTTGTAGAAGTTGGAAGGTGCCCTGGATGAAGTTGAAAAGCTCAGTTATATATCAGGTTGTATTGCTAATTAACCACTACGTGACTAGTTTCAGTAGTTCTGGTATAAATTTGGCACTAATGTGAATTTCACACGTCCTGCGTTTGGAATAATGGTCTCACATCTTGGTTTGCAAGGCTGTTCTCTCCGTCCGGTATGCATATTTATGAAAATTGAACAGCTTTGTTAAGCAGTGTAAGCTGAGGAAGAGGGGGATTTAGAAGGGAACCAGGATTCTTCACTAGTATCATAACATTAATGGCCACAGAATCACCTATAGGAAAATCTAATAGTGAATGTTTTCGCTGTAAGCAACTTGGGAAAAAGGATTTTTATTTTTACCAACTCACTCAATTTGCTTCATGAAGAGCTGCCATTTTAGGAAGACAGAGGAAGTTAAAAGAAAAAAAAAAGATCCAAGACTAAATATAGAGATGTATTTTCAGTGGAATGTTATTTTTTGATGAGTGAAACTGGCAAAAAAAAAAAAACCATAAAATGCTCTCACTAAAAATATATTATTTCTAACTAATTTGTCAATTGAAGACCTATGTGTATATATAAAAAAGTTTTGTAGATTTCTGTCATCATATTGATTGTAAACCTCGAACATGGTGAACTTGAATTTGGAGTGCAAATGATGGCTTCCTAATTAACATTATTGGCTCTCTGCTCAGGTAAACTCATTTTCCTGGTGGGTTGTGTCTTTGGCTGAACCCAAGGTATTCTTCCTAGTTGTCAGCCATTAGACTTCTTGACTTTTGGAGTCAGCATATTTGCAAAATAATAGAATTGATTTTTTAAAAGTTTATCCTTGTTTGCACAAAACACATGAAGTTATGAGCATTCATGATTTAAACAGGAGTCTTTGGGGCTGTCAATATATATGTTTCTGCCTGAACATGAAAAAGTTGCATTTCATGACTCTCTTTTATGTTCATTCTATCTGTATTAGATTTATCTATATAAAATTTTTTAACATATCTCATGATTATAATTTTATCACTGTAATGCGGACGTTTCATGCAGTTTTAAACCTGTGCAATGATGTGATATTTTTTGTCCATATCAATTCTGTTATTGTTTTTTCCTAGGCAGGAGCTGTAAATCCAACAGTAAAGTTCTTTGTTGTAAAAACCGACAATCTCAACCCAAACACCAACTCAACTTCAGTAGAAATCTCTCCTCCTGATGCTATTTCAATAGGGTAAGAGTCTTGATCAGAACGTGTGGGTCGTACACAGTTTCACAGATCTCGGAGAGAATATTTTAAAAATGAATGGCAGAAACAGGGGTAGCATCCCATGGTATCCCCCCGGGGTTGGAGTCATTGCCTCCTTCATCAGCCATTCTTTGTTGAGCCCCCATTTCATGTGTTCATGCTGAACATGGTTCCAGTGATGGGGTTGCACA
Organism: Ailuropoda melanoleuca; assembly: GCF_002007445.2. NCBI lineage: Eukaryota > Metazoa > Chordata > Mammalia > Carnivora > Ursidae > Ailuropoda > Ailuropoda melanoleuca. The sequence goes on along the minus strand of NC_048219.1, from coordinate 131,597,517 downwards.
GTGAATAGAGCAGCCAGAGTCCCGGGTATCATGGAGCCTACACTCAAGGTTGGGGAGGTGGACAACAGCCAGGTAGACAGAATTTTGTTGTGAAGACAATCAAAGCAGGGCAAGGTGATGGTGATGGTGGGGGGAGGTCGGGGAAGCCCTCTCTCATGCAACGACCCATGAGCAGTGATGTGAGACAAAGGGCCAGCTAGCCACCTGAGTAGCTGGGGGTTTGGTATCCAGGCAGAGGAAGAGCAGGTGCAAAGGCCCTGCAGAGAGGATGGGCCTGGTGCATGAGAGGACCTGTGAGAAGACCAAGTGACCAGAGCAGTGCGAGTAGAGAAGTGAGTGATAGGAGTGAGGTCCGATCATGAGGCTGTGCAGGTCCTCATGAGAACTGGAGAAATTCAGGGAAACGGTTACATTTAAGGATCCTCATGACACCGACATGCCTCAGGATGTCACTTGCTTAAATAATTGGTGGTTGGAAATTCTGCCGCCGCTCACCCTCAGCCCCCTGTGCTTTTCCTGTACGGCATTGCATGCAATTTGTGGCTGCAAGTTGCTTTCTATTCATTTCTGTTCATTATGTTGGTTTTCTTGTTGCTTTTAAATAATAACTAGTATATACTGAGCACTCATATGTGCCAGACACAGGGCATTATCACAGGCTTTATTCTATTAATATTTAAAGTAACTCTATCCAACAACTATAATCATATGCCTCTTTTACATATAAGGAAATGAGGCCTGGAAGTTAAAAAAATGACCAAGTAGGAGTCTGTATTCAAGCCTGTATTCAAGCCTGTTTCTGACTTAGAAGAAAGAGCTTACAAGGGCTGTGCTAGGTGCCTCCCTCTGTGTGAATTCAGCCACTGCCCTCAGCTGCCTGAAGTTATCATCAGATCAACACGGAAGCATCTTCTCGGGGTTGAATTTACCACATCAGGCATGCTGTAGGCTTTGCTGTGTAGTTATTAATTCATTGACTTGATTAGAAATATCTATATGAACCCATTCGTTTGGAGGAAGAAAATCAATTATCAGTAAATTTAAAAAATTATTTCTTCTGAGTTTGTCCAAGGTATAAAGGTATAAAAATTTACCTGGAGGTTCTAAGATCTGCTGTGTGGCTCAGTCCAGTCATCTCTTCTTTCAACATTGATTGAGCACCCGCTGTTTACATAACAAATGTCCATAAGGCTGAGCTACTGTCTTTCTAGCACTTATGACCAAGCAGAGGACAGAATATATTCCCATAAATGACTCCAAAAGCACATACTCCAGAGGCGTAAACAGAAGGCCAGAGACATTCCAAGGAGGGGAGATGGGTTTTCCGTGAACTCAGGGATCAAAGAAAGCATCCTAGGGAATGTGTGGATTGAGCAGGAAGGATTCCACAGGGCACAGCTGGGGGATGGCATTGAAGGGGAAGGTAACCCACATGTGCGGAAGTACCAGGCTGTCCAGGGAAAGGGCAGCAGTGCCTGGTGTGACCTCTTGGTCTATGACCAACATCTGTCTGCAGGGGGGATAAGCCGAAAGCCCCGCTCTGAAAAACATTAGATCTGGAAGGGGCTTTAGACCTCACTCGTCGTTTACAAACTGTTTTAAGACCCGAAGCCTTTTTTTCAAGTGAGATAGAACACAGGAGTACAGGCCCAGAAACCAATCAGATGATTACTGCTCAGGTTGCAGGCAAAGGCCTTTTCCCCTCTGCTTCTCCCAGGAGTCAGGATATTAGACAGAACCTGTGGGCTTCCAGAACACACTGAGAACAGCGCTGTGGGACACAAACTGAGGCTTAGAGAGGGAAACTCTTTTGCTCAAGGTCACACAGCAGGTTAGCATGGGATCTGGGAAGAGGACAAGGTCCGCACTTGCCAGACTAGACTCAGTGGAATAATGGAGTATCAATGCTTTGAGTGTTTCCTGTGGGCGGGGACTATGCTTGATGTCCCACTCACATCTCACTTGACCACTGCCTACCGTGTCATTGTCATGGCCGTTTTACAGGTCTTCATCTGTGGGGTCTTCCCGCCTTAGAAACCTCATTCCAGGAGCTGAGCTCCGGAAACATGTGCAAGTCCAAGCACTTAGTTTTTGCCCCGTGCAAAGAAACCCTGAAGTCACTGTGTGCAGATCTTTGTGCTGCACTCCTGGTGAGGACTGCCTCGCTCACTGGGGATATTTCGTGTGAGATGTATTTTACTGAAAGATCGTTTCTGGAAATGCCTCAGGAATGTGTTATATAGGGAATTATAAATCCAGCTCTGGTTTCTATTAACACCAGTGAGGCCGCAGCTTATGTAAAACCAGGCTCGAGGTCCTCTCTGGGGAAAACGTTCTAGCAGGCGGTGGTGCCCCACTTTCTGGCCGCATGCAAACCCAGCAGGGCCAGCAAGTTGTGCCTCTTCAGAAACTGCCTAGCACCTTCTGCCGTGTTTCCTAGCCATCCGCTAGCTCCTGGGGTGTAGGATGGCCTGGAGCCTAGCCCTCGGACGCTGGGCGTGTTTCTTCCACCCTCCGACCGCCCGCACGACCGCCCGCACCCGTCACTCATTTTCCCTCCAGGCCCTGTCCTTGCACCACAGAGTCTGGACAGGGGAAATCCTACCGAGGCAGACAGCCTCCCTGCTGCCCTCATTGCATTAGAGGTCAAGTGGAGTAGACTCCTTAGGCTGCTCATTTGTATGGATGACTCATAATGGGAATTTGCGAGCTCAAACTCTTTGAGCGAAAACAACATAGACTGTAAAATCATAATCCCCCCTACCTGCTTTAATTAGAGCCTGGCTTCACATTGCTGGATTGAAGTAAGAAAGTTCTATAGGTAGGGGCCCATCTTCTCGTAGTATCTCCAGTGCCTCTCAGGGGGCGCCTGAAACACAGCAAGTGCCCGGTGAATATTTATAGACTAAATGAATAAGCTTCTGCATGGATAAATGAGGTATGTTATATGTGTGACTTAATGTGTTTGGAACAGTTTACACAGCCAGTACGGAAGATAAGCCTCCAACTGACCCTGTGTAGCAGTCCCCCTTTTCTGCCTCCTCCCAGCCATCTGCAGATTCTGTGGCCTGAGCTAGAGGATTAGGAAGGGCCTGCTATCCTGAGCTGACCCCACCGGACATCTGCCAAATGGCTCCGGGGACCCATCACACCCAGCTCAAGACCTGCCCCACCCTGTTTTTTCTGCTCCTGAATGGTGCAATAGATAAATGCCTCCTCTGAGCAGTTGATAATCCTTGATCCATATTGTAGTGGTATCAGGGTCTGGGCTTGTCACACAGGAGATAAACAACCTGGCCTGAAATGGCCTGGAAGCCAGCGACACCTCAAGACAGGCAGCCGATTGGGAGCTCACATGCTGTGGGTGCTACCCTCACTCCACCTATCCTTCTCCTCAGCGATCTGTCAGCAGCCCCAGGAGGGCTGGCATCCCCATCAGAGCAGAGGGAGGCATGGAGCCCGGGGCCAGCACTGGCAGAACGCCGGCTTCCTTGGGTGATTCACCGAATTAATCACTCCACCGTCTGCAGTTGCTCTTAGGAGCAATTTCTCTCCAATATTCTTTCCAGTTAGTAATGCCTACCTGATGTTAACTATCCTTAATATACCAAAAGAAACATTTACACAAATTAGGAGAATGAACGCAACTCAACATTTATTAAATGCCTACTATTTGTAAGGCAACGGTCACTTTACAAAGGGATTCTCTGTAGTATGACCTTCAAAAGCAGGTCTGTCCCAGTACACTCAAATATAATTTGCTTTATAAAATTCAGCTATTTAGTTTACACAACTCTGCAGGAATAAATAGACCTCATAGAGTGAGGAATTTTATCCTGAAAAAAAAGCAAGAGGGTGAAGCTAGCCAACAGTATTTACCAGAGGGATGGGTGGAGGTTCTATAGAGGGAGCTAATGGGAACAGAAAATCTGAAGCCAACTGCCTGGTTTGAATCGGGGCTCCAACACTTGCCAGAGTGTGACCTTGAGCAAGTTATTACCCTCTCCACACCTCCCCCTCCTTGTCTGCCAAACATGAACCTAGCCTTCCTACCCCATAGGATGCTACAAACTTTATGTCGAGCACTTGGAATGGTTCCTGGCACATAGTAAACTGCCCATGGGTGTGAACTCCTATTATTATGTCCAGAAATTACTCCATTGCTTTAGTATTAAAGTCAATCATACTCTCCTTGGAATAACACTGTTCCAGAAGTTAGAAGAGCTGGTTGAATCACTATGCCTAACCTGGGATAACCTGAGTCTCTGGCTCAAGGGAAGGCCAGGCTGCCTGCTGGTCCCTCTTCTGCCCCTTCCCACCATTACGTAACCAGTCTACTTAGTAGATGCCTCTCTGTTTTTACGGAATAAAATCAGCACGTAGGGACGCCTGAGTGGCTCAGTTGGTTGAGCATCCGACTCTTGGTTTCCGCTCAGGTCATGATCTCAGGGTCATGAGATCCAGCCCCAGCTCCAGGCTGGGCAGGGACTCTGCTTGAGATTCTCTATCTCCCTCTCCCTCTGCCCCTCCCCCACTTGCGCCCGCTTGCCCACTCTCTGTCTAAAATTAAAAAATCTTCCAAAAAAAAAAATCAGCATGTAGTGCAAAGTATAGTTGATAATCCTGCTTGTTGGACTTTTCTGATCCTAAGTGGGACTTAAACCTTTCAATAAAAAGGACAGTTGGGCCATTGGTTCCCTTATATATTTTTTATGACTCGCTGACATCTCAGACTGGCACGAGCTTGGCTCAGGGCGGGATATGCAGCGTCATTCTGTCTCGCCTTAATTCCAAATCCTAAAGAGAAGCTGTGGTTAAACAGAAGTATGTTTACATGAGGATTCAAAATGTCCCATCCGCTGGCCGACTGCCCTTACAGAGGCGTCAGAGGGTGCAGAGTGCACCTTAGGCTATCGCGGGTGACAGAGTGGAAGATACAGGTTCATGAACCTTTGATCTAGAAATGGGCAGGGAAGGTGCCAGATGCATGTGAGTTTCCTGGCAGATTTCCCAAATTCCATTACTCCACCTTTTCCAATGGGGAAAAGTTACTTTTCTACTGCTGGTTTCTGAACCTGGAGTATGATCGATGGTTTTTAGGAGACAAAGCACTTACTAGAGGTGACCCACTAATTATGTTGAAGAGCTTTCTTCCCCCCCTCGCCTGCCCTTTCCTCCAACCGGGCCGCTTTAGAAAACGGAAGGCTGTTTCTGGAGCCCCTGATCCAAATCGATGCCCATGGAGCCCTGGGACAACGTGTGCATGTATGTGAAGAGAGTTTTTTTCCCCTCTAGAGAGAGGCACATGATTTTCATCTGATTTACAAAGGAATTTGATCTGTGAATAAGAACCACGGGCATAGAGCAGGGATCAGCACGCCAGGGCCCACTGGCAAAGCCAGCCCCCTGCCGCATTTTTGTGTGGTCTGCAAGTAAGAAAGGTTTTTACAATTTTGAGTGTCTGGGAAGGAAAATCGCAAGAAGAATAATATTTCATGACTTGAAAATCATATGAGCTTCAAATCTCAGGGTTTCGCTGAAACTCATCTGCGTGTGTTCGTTGATACATCGTCTCTGGCTGCTCTTGTGCTGCAAGGGCAGCGATAAGTAATTGTGACAGAGCACATGTGACCCGCAAAGCTTAAAAAATTTATTATCTGGCTCTTTACTGAGAAAGTCTTCAGACCCTAAGTCTAGAAAGTTAATCTCAAAAAGTTTTATTTTCTCCCTTGCACGTTCCATCCCCTTGGCGATGATTTATTCCCTATCACCAGCAAGATTTATTTGCCTTTCCATTTTCTCATTTAACGCCTGGGGGTTGGACACAGGGCAGAAGAGCTGGACTCTGTGAGGTGCCCTTGCTCCTGTGCGTGCAAAGAGGGGCTCACCCTCTCAGACCTTGCAGCCTGGCTGTCATTAGTGATGAGCCCTGTAAGTCTGCTGATATCGGTGCGGAAGGAGGGGCCTTGCAAGAAGGCGTAGTGGATATTTGAGGAAGACCGAAGGAAGTCAGAGCCAGGCAGTGGTTTCAGACTGAGGGCAGGTTGAACAAAGCAGGGGCAGACTGGGAAATCTCAGGAAGTGTTCGTGGAATACCAGCCATCTGGACTGGATGCTGTGTAGATTCTTCTCTTTTTAAAAAATATTTTGTTTATTTATTTGAGAAAGAGAGAGAGAGCACAGGCGGGGGAGGAGCAGAAGGAGTGGGAGAAACGGGCTCCCTGCTGAGCAGGAAGCAGGATGTGGGGGGGGGGGCTCCATCCCAGGACCCTGGGATCATGACCTAAGCCAAAGGCAGCCACTTAATTGCTTAATCAACTGAGCCACCCAGGCGCCCCGGTGTATAAGTTCTTTTTTTTTTTTTTTTTTAATTTTATTTTATTATATTGTGTTAATCACCATACAGTACATCCCCAGATTCCGATGTAAAGTTTGATGCTTCATTAGTTGCGTATAACACCCAGTGCACCATGCAATACGTGCCCTCCTTACTACCCATCACCAGTCTATCCCATTCCCCCACCCCCTCCCCTCTGAAGTCTTCAGTTTGCCTCTCACAGTCCATAGTCTCTCATGTTTCATTCCCCCCTCTGATTACCCCCCTTTTCTTTATCCCTTTCTTCCCCTACCGATCCTCCTAGTTCTTATGTTCCATAGATGAGAGAAATCATATGATAATTGTCTTTCTCTGCTTGACTTATTTCACTTAGCATTATCTCCTCCAGTGCCCCATGTTGCAGCAAATGTTGAGAATTCGTTCTTTCTGATTGCTGAGTAATATTCCATTGTATATATGGACCACAGCTTCTTAATCCAGTATAAGTTCTTAATGAGCAAGGGAAAGGGCTGAAATGGAGAGGAGTCCCTGTTGGTGGGAAGGTGGTGCTTCGCTGCTGGGGGAAGGGGTTTGATCTTCTTTCAGTACATGCCACCTGCAGAGGGGACAGCCAGGAGGTGCCCCTGGCAACATTAACACAGGCGATGTCCCCAGCTATAGAAGGGGGATAGTGAAGTGGCGATCCATCCTAACTGCTCAATGAATATTGGCTGTTTGCTTTCGTGTCTGTGAAGGAAGTGCAGACAGGACATGATCTGTGAATTCTGAGGAAGGACAGAGCTATCTAGGCCACAAAGAACATGATAGGATTTTCCCCTTTGTCAGTGCCGCATTCCATAGAATTTCACTGAGTGTCTACTTTGTGCCAGGTATTCATTCCACTGGGGCCTGGGGACACCCGGTGAACAAGAAAGCTGTGGCCGTGCCTCAGAGAGTTGTTGTGTAGCAAGGAGAGCAAAGAGACAGGAGGAGGGCGTGGTTACAGCCTGTGAAGGGAAGAGCAAAGGAGCATTTTAGAGCCTATGGGGTGATGAGGAGGATATGGACATGGGGCCAGTCAGGAAGAAAGGGGAAGAAAAGATTTTCTTGGAATTTTTCTGACAAAAGGGAACAAGGCTTTGATCAGACAGTGGAAACAAATGATTTAAGAACAGCCATTCAAAATCACACGGGGGGCTAGGAGGAGCGAATAAAATAAGATAAACAATCCAGAGCAAATATTTAGGAAGGCTAGCAGAAAAGTAAATTGAGAATTCCATGCATCTCACTGTAAATTAAAAGGTAGTTCCAAAAATGTTTAACAGTATGTGCTGGAGGAAAATGCGTGCTAGAGAGATCTCCATTTGTACAAGTATTATGTTAAGGTTCCTTGATTTTTTCACACGGTTCATGTTTTGACTTTTGAGAAAAGATTTTTACAATATAATTATTTGATTTTCAAAGTCTGTAGAGATGTGAATCAATTTTTTCCCCTTTGAAAATGAAGTTGAGAAAGGGGTCAGTTATAATTTCACCCTAAAAGTAAGAATTTTCTGGAGAAGCACGTCAAATTACCAGAAAATATTCGAATCTCAGCCAGTGTCTCTGGCCTCACTGTAATGTTCTCTCAAGGCAGCAGAAAAGAGATGGGAAAATGTCACCCTTGACTTCCTGGCACCACCAAAGGCCACTTTGAGGACTTGAAAAATTCTGAGCCGTGGTGTGAATCACGTTTGCTAAGCCACTGTATGATGTTAGCTGCTATTTTTCCTGTCAGATGTATTTTAATTTCCATTCAAAACTAAATTACACTTTAAGCTTTCAGAAAAGGTAAAATATTGTGGTATTAAATGGTTTCGACAACCATTTAAAATTAAATGCCTATTAAGATTGATTTCATTGAGTAAAATGTCTATCTGTACCAAGGTCTGAAAATAGTTATTTTCTCTCTCTCTCTTTCCTTCCTTCCTTCCTTCCTTCCTTCCTTCCTTCCTTCCTTCCTTCCTTCCAGGGATTACTACTTGTGTGATGTGACATGGGCAAATGAAGAAAGGATTTCTTTGCAGTGGCTCCGAAGGATTCAGAACTATTCAGTCATGGATATTTGTGACTATGATAATCTCACCAACAGTTGGAGAAAAACAGTGGTAAGGTTTAATGGGGATGTTCTGCTTCTAAAGCTACATGTGATCCAAGAACTATATAAAAACAGGGAGAGTGAAAGGTTGGGAATCAGGAAATAAAGTTTGAGTTTCTTTTCTTTCTGACTCTATGTCAGACCCTGAGGCAGTGGGTAAGTCCTGACTAACTTTTAGAGAATCTGGTATCTGGTGTTACTTCCATTTCATCTCTACCCACTAGTCATACTGTGTTTTAGTTATGGATATTATCACTTGGGGAGGGGGTGATGATTGGGAACCCAGAATATAGAATTTGATGTCGAAATTCAGAAAGCCCAAGAGGGCCAGGGGCTGCAAAGTCAACGAAGTGTGTTTCAGTAGAGGAAGTCTGGGGAGCAGAGAATGACTGGCTGAGAATATGTGAAACAAAACGAGTATCAAAAGGCCACAAATCTCTTACCACCCTGTGACTATCTTTCAGCAGTCAACAGCTTTAGATCATAAATAGATAACTACCAGGCAGAGAGGGTGGCAACATTAAGACAAAGGAGAGTGTTAATTCAACCTTGAGGTGCTGGGGGGCAGGGCGTTCCCCACAAGAAACCACCAAGGTTCAGCCAAGGTGAATCAGAATTAAAGCCCCTTGGGCACCAGCAGCCTCAGGATGGGCAATGTCCAGGGAAGGTTTACTGGCAGATGTGAAGGAGACCTCTCCAAGCCCTTTCCCGGTAATGGGCTCTGTACCTACGGGCCTCCCCCTGTACACACCCCCCTCCTGTTTGGGCACAGATTCTTGCCTCACAAAGCTTGGGTACCCTGTATCTTGACTTGCCCGTTCATTTATTTATACAGCAAACAATGAATACCTACTATGCCCCAAGTTCCGTGCACAGCTCTGGATTTAAAACAAACAAATTTGGCCACATGCCGGTCCCCCAAGTGCGTATGTTTTAGTGGGGAATACCATTAGGGTGACCAATAATAATAGTTACCGTTTCTTGAACACTCAAAGTAGCTGGACGCTGTGGAGAAGGACGTTCTTAGGTCACGTGACAGCCAGACTCCAAACTAGAAAACCTAAGCTGCTAATTCTATCGTCCTGCTATCAGGATAGTGTGCCCTAAAAGGGTATAAGCAAAGTACAGAGGGAACGTAGGACCAAAGAAGACAATCCTCTCAACTGGGGAAAGGCGATGGGAGATGACAAGGGAGGCTTAGAGCACCCAGGACCGACAAGGGCACAAGGACCCTGTGAGCAGAGGCTGTGCAAGGGCATCCAGTGAATGCTTGGAGGGTGAGGGTATGGGGCTCCAGAGGACGAAGGGCTGGGGAGAGGCACCATGGTGAGAACCAAGGGTGGAGGTAGGCTGGGGCTCAGGTGCCGTTCTGAGGAGGTTGGACTTAACTTGTAAGACACTGGGAACTATTCCTAGGTGTTAAATAGGAGAGGACCATAATGAGATAGAACTATCTGTTGCCAAATGAGGTCAGCGGGAGTTGAGCAGGGTGGAAGAGGAGAGCTGCAGGGTCTCCAACCGGGAGGTCAGGGCAATGAACCCGGGAGAACAGAAGCTAAGGCAGTAACGGTGGAGAAAGGACCAGAGGAGTCAAAGAAGCAGGAGGCAGGGGCTGAGGAGGGGGCTGCGAGGAGAGGGGGCATCTAGAGCGACTGCCAAGACTCCGGCTTAGGAGAGTGGGGGCACTAAGCAGAATGAAGGCGTAAGAGCAAGCCGTTGGGGATGGAGGCAAGATAAAGGACATCACCTTCTGTACGTGTTGAATGGAAAATGCTGGGGGAGCTTCCAGGGCCACATATGGAAGACAGAGCTCTAGGCAAGAGAGGTAAATGTTTGAATGCAGTTATATAAACAATCTGAGCAAAAATGCAAATACATAAATGGAGACCGTTTTCAATTATTTTAAGTACAATTTTGCTTCTAGGACCACGGGTTGCAGATGAAGAGTAGAATGAATAGCTTACTTCTCTCTGAAACTCCTCCCTTGTATTTTCCCTCCCTAGGCACAAGAGCACACCGAAATGAGTACCACCGGCTGGGTTGGAAGAGTAAGTGCTTCAGAGTTGTGGGGTTTTCTAGTATGGATCAGATCCTTAGAGCTATTTGATATGTAGATATACCAAAGGAGGGCCCCGATGTCATTTGCTATTAATAGAGCTATTACTTGATCTATTTCTCAAAATATTGAAGTGCTCCCCGCAGAGACAGCTTTTCATGGGGAATACAGAACATGCTCAATTGGAAAAAGGAACAGGACAAGCAAAAACTTGAGAGCAGACAAAACAAAAGACATACTCTAGCAAACTGTAGCTCCTGAAAAGTTAAAAAGCAACCGGAGATGGCGAATGAGCTCGTTGACCTCCTCTTTGAAGTCCCGTGCTTTGGAGGCAGAAAACATGGCTTCCATCCACAGCCTACCCAAATGTGTAAGGAGACGCAGCTACATCCAGCAGCACCTTGGCTGCCACTGCATCCATCCAGCAGCACTGCTGTGCACCTCCCTTTGGAGGAATCCTGCTCGTGCAGCCTCACGCTTTACTAGGCCCCAGATGCCGAGTTTTATCCAAGAAAGCGCGGTGACCCGCAGACACTTGTCACGCTTCTCACTCCCGCCGCGCGAGGCCTTGCACAGAATCACCAACCGTGTGGCTACGGGACCAGGGGATGACTCAAGTTAAAGGAGGATCTCCAGCCATCGTGGCACCTCATAGAAAGATGATGAACACATCTCACCTAATTTTTCTGACCGCTTCTGTTAAGCCTCCCTTAAGAGAGAAACAAAGGGACAAAAAAAAAAAAAAAAAAACATGTAAAGATTTCATTCACATCTCTGGGGCTGTTGAGGGGAGGCCCCTGGTCCAGAAACAGGACCCCTTCCAGCTGGGCGTAGAGCTCCGATAGCATTCACACGTCCCTTTTCTTCAGGCATTGATTGGGCAGAGGGGAGAGGTTTGCCAACATGAAAAGTGGTTTCCTCCATGGCAAGAGACACGCTACACTTCCTCACGACTCTTTGAAAAAAATATGTTTTTTCCTCTCTGTATTTAACCAGACAGATGCCACTTTTCACACATTTCTACCAGGCACAACTCCATCCAGGGGAAACAGGGAAATGTATTAAAAAGATAAGGCTGTGAACACAGGTCTAGAGAGGGGAATGTGTTTCAGAGCTCTGTAATGAGAACACCAAGTGTACCGCACGCCTCAGCTCGCTCCATAAATGAATCCGCTTTGAATCACTAAATAGAAGAGGGAAGCATTTTTCTTCCTTCCCAAAATGGGAGCTGATAAGAGAGGAAACATCGAGGGTAAAGTGAACCAACAATTTTAAAAGACCATCTCCTACCTGCTCTCAAATGTAGTAAGGAAATCGAAGTCGTAAAGCGACATGTTCCTTTCAGGCTGGGATAGATATTCTTCTGCTTAAACTACATTATGTTCTGAGAACTCTCTTTTATTGAACTGTGAAAAATGGAAATTTTATGCTATATTTCCATACAACTACTTTTTTGGTAAATTGTTGATCCTATTTAGCAAAATGAAAAGACTTACAATAAAAATGGTAACTAGGAGAAAGTTTCCGTGTGAAATATACGACAGACATCCCTTATAGTATCCAGTCCAGAAATGGTTAAAGACTTTCTGGCTTTCAAAAAGAAATATGTATTTTAAAAGGAGGGAACAAATCCCTCAAATTAAAAACCACCTCCTGTCTGAAACAGTAAAAATAATAGCCTGTTTCAAGCAAACAAACCAACCAAACAGAAAGCAATCACTCGGGGATGCCTGGAGGGAGGGGGGTAGGGGATGGGCAAAACAGACTAAGGGGATTAAGATGTACAAACTCCCAGTTAGAATAATAATAATAGTCTGTTTCAAGAAAGCACATCTGTGACACTGAGGAAATGTACTTGTTAAAACTGAAAGACGAAGGCTCATTTTTGCACATTTATAGCCAGAAGTCATGGAGTTACCCTCCACAGAGAGATGTCCAGAGATAACCATTGCTATGTGCTGAGAGTCCCGCGTCAGCCTCTTTACATGCTTTCTGTCATTTGCTCCATGCAAAAAAATTCCCTGAGAGAGATCTTTTTATCTGCATTTTCCAGAAGGAGAATTTTCTTTTGAGACACTTGGCAAGTAAATGAAGCATGGGTTTTGGGCAGAGATGACGAGAGGACTTTCAAAAGCTAAAGTTGGTGCTGAGATGAGACTGATGTGCTCTAATCTGTTCTTTGTTTTCTATCATTCGCAGTTCCGGCCTTCAGAACCTCATTTTACCTCCGATGGGAAGAGCTTCTACAAGATTATCAGTGACCAAGATGGCTACAAACACATTTGCCTATTCCAAATAGATAAGCAAGTAAGCATTCTGTCGTGAATTATTTTAGGTTGATGTCTTTTTTAATGAGACTAACTTGAAGTGGAAGTCATTGGGTAAAGTCAATCAGTGTGTACTAATAATCCAGCTAATTCAAATTCCAAAGCGGTATCTGGAGGATGATGGGATCGGGAGGGGAAACTCAAGAAGAAGACCTAAAATTATCTAAATTGCTGCTACAAAAGATTCAGCCTTCCACTTCGATTAGAGAGTTTAATAAACGTCTTTTTAAAAAATCCCATTAGGGTTGCACATTTATTACAAAAGGAGCTTGGGAAGTCATCGGGATAGAAGCTCTTACCAGTGATTACCTGTGAGTATTCTAATAATTGATAGGATACAAACATACTCGTTGTAATCACACCCTCTTTGCCCAGAAATAGGGGAAAATCTCCTACAAATAAAGAATAGTCTATTTGGAATGTGTTCAGTACTTTTTTCTTTTCAACATACGGAAGCCTTAATGATTTTCACATATGCTTAGCGGATTTGATACCATGCCACCCAGCAGCTCTACCTCTTGCTCTTACCTGCTTTACGTTACAAGAGCTGTAGCCTCTTTTTCTTAAACATCTTGGAACACCAAACCAGCATCAGGGGCATTTGGTTCAATTTTAACTGGCACCGAATTTGTGGAAGACTTGGAGAGGCTATTTTATTTTATCTGTCCATATCTCGGCCTTACCGTGGAAAATGGAAAGCTTTGCAGAGGCTGTCAACTACCCTGCACGAGTGGGTAGAAAGGGGGTGTTATTTTTATTAGAATCTGAGGCACTTCTCTAATTCCTTATTGGGTCTCAACACGGAGGATTTTTGCCACTGCCCAAAGCAGTTTCTGAAGGGCCGCTTTAGAAGTGGCTCTGCTGCTCTCAGAGAGATGGGGCTCCTGCCAGCTAGTAGTTTGTGTTATAAAACAGAAAAAATGGAAAACAATATAGGTACGTGGGCTCTCAACTTCAGGCTGGTTGTCCAGTCGTACTTTTCTTTAAAAAGACTTTTTTTGAGTTTTTAATTGTCACTTTAATGAAGGGAGCAATCCCTGCATTCAGATATTTTAGTCTGCTTTAAAAAATAGAATCTCCTCTTTAGAGATGACGGGCAATATGGCTTCTGGGGGAGAAGGGGCAGGGAAGGATGGTACGAGAAGGGCCAGCATGAATGTTTGGTGTTGAGTCAAATACAGTGTACTTGACTTTCTTTAAAAACATAATTAATATATATTTCATTTGTTTTCTTCCCAGATACTACATTAGTAATGAATATAAAGGAATGCCGGGAGGAAGAAATCTTTATAAGTAAGAGCTAAATCAAATTATTGATTTGAGTCTTTTTAGCTGAAGAACAATTTCTGGGGTTCTTTTTTTTTTCATGTCTTAACTAACTGGAATTGTAACTGAGCACTTTCATTCCCTTATAAATCAAACCCCAGGTGTCAACAAAAAGAATGACTTCAATAGATGTTTTGTGTTGTTCCCCAACAATGGGAGGTTTGAGGTTATTATGAATTAATTCATGTATTTGTTGAACGTTAAAAAAAAAGCTTTTGAGCTTTGCTTTGGCATTCTGATACCTTTGAAACTAGACTATGGCATTATTCAGTTCTGTCTTTTCATTTATTCTTTCATCAAACACTTAATTTCTACCATTGGTTTGCAGAATCCAACTGAGCGACTACACAAAGGTGACATGCCTGAGTTGTGAGCTGAATCCAGAAAGGTGTCAGTACTATTCTGTATCATTTAGCAAAGAGGCAAAGTACTATCAACTGAGGTGTTCAGGTAAGAGTGAACTGCCATGGGGAGGGAGAGCAGCCCAGGGACCACCATGTCCGTCTGTCTGTCTATCTGAAGTGGCTCCTTCCATTCCCTCAGCCTGCATGCTCTTCCTGCCTTCCACCCAGCAGCTGAATTCGTCCCCTCCTCCCTTCAGACAACATTCTTGTCACCCTCCTGGCTCATTGTGCCCATCTGTCCCTTTCTGTGTCCAGTCTGGGAAACCTTCTTTCTGCCCTGCTTAGTTTTCTCTTCTTGAATCTGAGGCGCTCTTGAAATCACTGAAGGCCCCTTCTCTTCAAGCTCATCTAAGTGGTGAATTAACCACCTTTCCTCCCCTTCTAACCAAGAGAGTTGCCTGGCTTGCTTTTGACTGAACGCACAACAAATACACACACACACACTGGAGACTATGTACAGCAGAGGCCTTCATCATACACACACACACGGATTTTTTTACTATCACTTTTTTATTGTAGATTTTTAATTATTATCTTATGCACTTGCCCCTTTAGATGAAAAAATGTAGGTGGGTAGTGTCTGTCACCCAACCTGCTCACTGCTCTATGTTCTGTTGCTATTTTTTTATTGTTTTCTTTATTATAAATGAAGAAACTTGGCAAGGACAGGCAACATGACTTCCACAGATCACACAGCTAATAAGAGGCACAACAGGATTCAAGCACAGGTCTCCACCTCCTGGGCCCTCTGAGCCCTCCAACAAGCGCTATGCGAGATTACTTCTCAAAATGAGAGAATCTGGATATTCTGAAAAAGAACCGTCCCTCGCCAGAAAGAGATCTCCAAACCAGCTATCTGACTCTTTATTTACTAGCACATTTTCTTTATCATTACATCTTTCTTTCTTTCTTTCTTTCTTTCTTTCTTTCTTTCTTTCTTTCTTTTTTTTTCTGTGACTGTTTTTAGACACCATTTCTTGGGCACACATTTCATACTAGGAACTGTGCTAAAAGTTTTATATTTGTAGTCTTGTTTGTTTCTTAAGAAAACTGTATAAAGTAGGTATTATCCTCCTTTTATATGTTAAGGGATCAAAGCATAGATATGTTGTCCTAAGTCACACAGCAGGTAAGTCAGGATTCAAACCCAGGTCTTTATAATGCCTTCGCTGTGGTTCTGATCGAGAGTAAAATATTAATATTATCTAAATGCTTCAAAATTAAATAGCTCACCAAATAGCTTTTCTATACATTACCTTCTAGCCTGCAATTACCACAGTTGGGATAAATAGTGAAGATATGTTCATGCGAGAAAAACACTTTTGCATGCCAGAAAGGAATCGCTTATCCAAGTCAGGCACTGTGCAGATGTGCCCCCTGGCTCAGGACTCGGTGCGGTGGGGGCAGTGGGAGGGAAATCCGCCCCTCCCCCCCCCCCAGGCTGGCTCCAGAGCTCCGCCCTGAGGGGGCGGGACCTGAGAGTGGGCGTGGTCATTGCCGGATTGTGGATTTAGGGCTGGGAAGGAAAGATAGCAGTGTCGGGGGTCTTCTGGCTTAGCTCACAGTTGAGGAAGTTGGAGGCAGCATGCCCAAAGCACTCAATGGGGCCAGAGGTTCATTTTCTGCTTCATTCTACTGAGCCCTGTGCCTTTCCAGTAATACTTCTTAATCTCAAATTGCACCTATTTCAAGGAAAAGGAAAAACAGCTAACGCTTATTAAGCCCCTTATCTACTATGATATTTATTCTATCGGAGTGAATGATATTCAAATCATATCAAGTTAAATGGTAGCAAATGGCCATTTTTGAAAAATATTGTTATCATGCTATCTGCTTTTCTTAAAAAGCCTCACCTAAAGCATTTTTCCTGTTAACAGGCCCTGGTCTGCCCCTCTACACTCTGCATAGTAGCAGTGACGATAAAGGTATTTTCTAGAGTTTCACCTTTCCTTTGCTTTTTAGAAAAATGTGTGTGAATAGGATCAATATGTACTTAGAACAGTGCGATTTTTTTTCAGCTTTAGAGTGTTTAAACAATGATTGGAACTCCAGGTTTATAATCTAAAGTATGTATAGTCCCATCAGTGAATTGCCACTTGTTCGTTATTGCTTTGCACAATCCGAATTCTTCACATTGTAATGAATTACTGCCGTCTGGAATATTTGTTTAGAACTGAGAGTCCTGGAAGACAATTCAGCTTTGGATAAAATGCTGCAGGAAGTCCAGATGCCCTCAAAAAAACTGGATTTCATTATTTTGAATGAAACAAGTAAGTTAAATTTCCTTAGGAACTGAACTGCTCCTGGAAACATTAATAAAAATATAACTAAACATGATAACTTGATCCGAAAATGCACATGTTATATTATATGTACATCTCATTTAAGGTTTTTTTTTTCTATGAAATATTCTGTCATGAGAACTGCTAGTTTTACATTTTTTTTTAAAATACAGTACCACTCTATGTAAAAGTTATTCTGTTAAAAGGAAAGCATTTGGAAAAAAAACACACTATTTCTACTTCAGTTTCATTCTGTTAGTAACTCTGTTCTATAAAGTATTAATTGAGTGTTTAACTTAATGATATCCTGATATATTTTATCTTTAACCCAAAAAGATAAAAAATATCTGAGGTGATTGTATAAAAAATTAGGGTTGGCTGTAAAATGTTTAAACTTCAATCTCGGGAGAGAAATATTGATTTTTTCCTAAACTTCTCCCTGTCACAGTTAACCTGGTCCCTGTGCTGGGAGCCTGAGCAGGGATGATTATACAGGAACCACTGAGAATGGGGCAGGAGTCTTTGAGGAAATTTTGTAGTTTGTTCATTTTTATTTTTTTGCTGTTTTTCCCATTAAGAGCTAATTACTCATGGGGGATAGGGGAATCCGCCAGGATTGGTTTAAGTTTTTTTTTTTTTTTAAATATAGGATAATAATAGAAAAGACTCGAAAAGATCCAGTAGAAAAGTTACGTAGATTTTAAATGGCAGGAAAAGCGCTGGGGAGTCGAGGGCAGGCCTACGCAAACTCAATGTGCATATGAATGGCCCGGCACCTTGTTAACGGGTCGGGTCGGGTTTGTTTGTGATCCGGCAAGGCAGGGTGAGCCCAAGGTTCCCAGTTGGTAATTCGCTCCTAGGTGATGCTGGTGCTGCTGGCCCTTGAATCAGGCACGATGGGCGAGGACTTAGAGTTCCGGAGAGCTCCCTGGGCTGCTGGTGCAGAAGGCACCGCATACCGAGATGTGACAAACAGTGGGGGACCCCGAAAGTTTTTGGCTCAGGGAAACCACAAGACTGGATGGGCAACGTGATAGGGAGGAGAGTGAGGCTGGATCTGCCAGAGCTGGACAGTCCCACTGGAAGGTGGTTGTACATTCAAACTCCAGGAAGGGGCGCGGGGTGGGGGTGGGGGGTTGAGGAGGAGGGGCCGAAGGAGGTGGGACTGGGGATTACAAAGAACCCCCCCTCACCCAAAGGAAAAACTGCATCTTCAGAAAGATGGAACTAAAACACTTGTAATCAACTAGTACAAATTCAAACACAGGAGAGATCAAATGGTGGGTTTGGTATATTTATTAGAAACGTCATGATCAACACATAGTTTGACATTCTACTGAAAAATAATAAATACTTAAATTTTTGTTCTCATAAGCACATTTAGTCAGAAGGCATATATCTAAAATACAAAATACAAATTGAAGAGAAATCCAGCTATACAAAGATTTTACTCTTAAATCTTTCTTTTTTCCTCAACTAAAATAATTTTAACAAGAAAGAAAGGAAGAAAGAAAAAGAAAGAAAGAAAGAAAGAAAAGAAAGAAAGAAAGAAAGAAGCAGAGCTCTCGAGATATGGATTTTTTTTTCCCCTACAGGTTAAATCTACTGAAGCTGGAAATAATCTGATTAAAATATAAAACATCTCTCAATCTCTCTGTCTTAAAGATTTATTCATCTAACTGATCATCTTGAATTTGGGAGTAAAGGAAACCAAGTCGTTATTTAGGGACAAATTTTATTGAACTGATGATAAATCCAGCACAGAGGGTTAAACAGATCCGCAGATCATCCAGAACGTACACAACAGTGTGCTCCATGTAAACGTGGTTTCATTCTGCGGAACACAGAGCTGAAAATGGGAACTCAGCTTTGCGGTCTGGGATGGCAGTAAGAATTACAAAAATGTTATTAAATCAGAATTTTAAAATGGATGTAGGGCCAACTAAAAATCCTAAACATCTTCAAGGAAATTCAAGAAGAGGAAAACATTTTGGAGGAAAACTTAGAACATAAGCCATAAACAAACTAGATGAGTAGATCCAATGCCAAAGAACAGAATCATAAAAACAAAACATTAGCAATTCTAAGATGCACTTTTATTTTACAAGGCACCAATATATTTAATAGATATAATAGAAACAACTTCATTGCTTTAATCTTAACTAGTATTCTAGCCTGCAAGAGAATGTTTTTATATCTTAAAAACATACTGAATCCAAGCAGTTCATTTTCTTTTTCTATTGTAATTTAACAAATTGTTGAATACTAGCTATGATTTATCACTGCAAAGAAACCTAGATCATGTGCTAATAATTACTCTTAATTTACTAATTAATCTTTATGTTTGTTTAGAATTCTGGTATCAGATGATCTTGCCTCCTCATTTTGATACATCCAAGAAATATCCTCTACTCATAGAAGTGTAAGTATTCAAGAGGAGGGAACACATTAGAAGTTAACCACTGGATATGTTTTACCTGCTGCAGCTTACAGAAAATTAGGGCTGAATGCATCTTTTGTCTCTTCCTGAATCATTGGGAAGCAATTTGACTATTTCCTTCTTCCATTTTGCAGTCACAAACCCAAACCTTTGTTTTCTATCACCTTTCGAATGGAGAAAGTAGACACCCTTTTGTCGTGATGACATATGGTCCTTTAGTTTTGGTTTGTTTCTCTGAACTACAGGGGAATTTCAAAGGAATTTTCAGGTCACCAGTTTTATCCTTACTTCATGGACATTTTAACATGCAAGAGATGGGTATTAATAGTCTTCACAACTTGCTTACCCCCAAACTTGCCCAGACATCTCCATTAGTGGCCTTTGATGCAGCAGGACACCAAGTTTCTCTTCTTTTAGTTCTTGAAATACCACTGTCTGGTATTTTTTCATTCCCCTCTTTGGTGAAGAGAAGATATGATATAGGAAATTATTCATTATAATCCAGACTTCTTCCCATCTCAGAGAAAGTTCTGAAATCACACATCTTCAAACAGTAAATGTAAACTCATGCAAATTCTAAATGTGGCATCTTTGTAAAATATTTTTGATAATGACTGGAAATACTTTTTACTTTAATCCTTCTAAAATTACCCTGAACTCACATGTAATACCACAATGCCACTCCTCCTGTACCAGCCTGTCTCATTTCCTTGATTAGAAACAAGATAAAAACAAGCCAACAAACGTGCCGGGTGCCTGTTGCCCGTCAGATAATTTACAAGCCGATAGGAGGAGTTCTATTGGGCCCATTATATAGAAAAGGAAACTGAGACTCAAGAACATCACTTTTCTATTGTAACCACCACCACCAGCAAAAGAGGGGTGTTAGTATCCAACACAGCCTTGCTGCACTCTATTTACAGTTCCATGTAAACAAAACATAAAAGCTCAAAGAAAGAGGAAAAGGTATTTTAAACTTCCAGATGTGCTATTTGATTTTCAGTAAGCCTAACTTTGACTGCAATGACATTAATTTGCTTTAGGCTTTAGGGCCAATACTGGAAACAGATATTTTAGAAAAGAGTGAGACTTTTATCCTCCTCAGCTCCCCAGTGAGGAATGGTTAGACCCCCCCCCCCCCCCAATTAGGAAAGTTTAAAAAAAACATGGTAAATTTACTGCCTGTTTTTTTTTTTTTTAGTTGTTTTCCTCTTCCCATCCTTAGATGTCTAAATCTCTGTTTTCTATTTTTAAAAATAATGTTGTTTAATCTTAGGGGGTAGGGTAACTTGATACATAACTAATATTAAGGGAAGGCTCTTCCTCCACTGAATCTAAAATCATTGAAAGGACCAAGGCATTTCACATGTTGTTAAAAAATGTTTCCTCACGCAAGAAATGCATGAATGCATTCTTCTTTTTAAAGTTAGAATGTAACAATATTTAGCTTACAATGAAAGTAATACAATGTTTGTGTAAAACCAAAGTTCTTTTGACTTCTCTCCCTGGGAAAAGCAAAGGCATGCAAGTGGAAGGGACAGTGAGCAGACCAGTAGGAGAGATGGGCTGGGAGGGAGAGGTCCTGGACAAGGTCTGGGACCAGGAGTCCCATAGATCGTGCAAAGATGACATCTTTAAATGAGATGCAAGGAGCTATGGGAACTTCTCTTGATTAACACATGGAAATGAGAGGGCTTGATGGAGATTGTGCGTCCAGCTGTGTGGGAGTGGGTTCTAGCCTATAAGGATTGCAGATAGCAGGGAGTTAAACTCACTAATAAATAGAAAGCGGAATAACAACATCTATGTTTTTCAATACCGTCTATTTCTTTCTCCTTTGACGTTTTAAGGAATAGTGGTCACTCATACCTTGGCTCATTCCACGATGACTTGTGGAGCCTTAGTGTGCAACCTGTCCTGGGACTTGGGGGGGTGGGGCGTGGAATGCAGTGCATATCACACAGTAGTCAAACCGACCTTCAGGACGTCCCAGTCTAGGAAATACACATGTAGTGAAGGAGTGCTTGCAAGCCAGGAGGTAAGGATATATTCAAAGCTGCATTTATTGTCATCCTCATTAATTTTTCATAACACAACATCCCTATCCCAACCATTAAGTATTTATTTCTTCGATTTCCAAGAAATATGCCACTTAGAAAATGTTGGCCTATGAAGTCTGTGTTTGATACCAATCTTCAAAGATAAAACTGATGAGCATCTTTGAAGGAAACGCACAGCCATTATAGTCATGTTGCCAAGTTTTAGAGGAACCATTGTGGACACCCTGGTGACTGGCACGATTTCAGGCTCATGGTTGGGGAAGACGCATACTTCTTGTCCACAGGGAGCAGAAATACAGGCGCTCCTCATCTGATTCAGAAAAACCACAAAGGCTAACAATTTGGGATTTTTCACAGATATGCAGGCCCGTGTAGTCAAAAAGCAGACGCTATCTTCAGACTCAACTGGGCTACTTACCTTGCAAGCACAGAAAACATTATCATAGCTAGCTTTGATGGCAGAGGAAGTGGTTACCAAGGAGATAAGATCATGCACGCAGTCAACAGAAGACTGGGAACATTTGAAGTTGAAGACCAAATTGAAGCAGCCAGGTGAGTGACTAGGAGATGAATTACGAAGGTCAACTGACTTTTCCCTCTCAATTTATATTTTAAAGTTGTAAAGTGGAAAGAATGTAAAGTGTCCTAGGACGAATCTTTTATCTTTGGGGTACATTTTTAGTGAAATATCACACTTAGATAAAAATGTATGTCCTTATAGACTTATCTAAAGGTGAAAAAAAGACATATTTCTTAAATTCCTCTCTGTCTGTGACTCTAGAAAGGGACTTGGTATATGTGCTACAGTCTTTCAGGAACAGACACTGGAATTCATCAAATGGACAAACTGAGGGATAAGTGCACCCCCGAGTAAACATCTCGCTAAACAAGCAGACTATCCCTGAAGTCAAAGTTAAGTGAAGGTGTTCAGTGTTCTTTACGGCACAGGAGGCTACGTTACATGTGGTGGCTTTCAAGTGCTAGGAGTGGCTCCCACAAGCTGGCTGAGGGTTACTCTGCCATTTGGAGAAAATTGTGGAGCACAGCCGTCTTCACTCACAATTATAAGGTCTTCATTATGTGTGAATCACATCTCATTC
This sequence comes from Ailuropoda melanoleuca, assembly GCF_002007445.2. Taxonomy (NCBI): domain Eukaryota; kingdom Metazoa; phylum Chordata; class Mammalia; order Carnivora; family Ursidae; genus Ailuropoda; species Ailuropoda melanoleuca. The sequence goes on along the minus strand of NC_048219.1, from coordinate 131,575,069 downwards.
TTGTGCTTTCCAGTCATGATCCCACAGATAGATGGGGTCTGGCTTAAGAGAGATGTTATTGATGAATAGTGGTTACCACGTAACGCACGAGTAAATGGGCAGTGTTTTACCCGCATTGTCATGGGAACCGCGCAACACCCCTGTGAGGTGCTTCAGGGAAAAAAGGCAGGCTGTTACGTGAGGTAATTTGCCAGGGGAAGTCAGAATTCGAATCGAGGTCTCCAACTCAATTGGAGTCTCGAATGCATTCTCCAATTCAGCTACATTCAACTGGTAAATGGGAAATGCAGTCTTGGAGTTTCTATAACCAACTGCCTGGGTGTCTAGGGAAGTGTGACAAGTGGTTGATTTAAAATAATGTTATGAAATCATAAACTAGGAAATGCAGAAAAATTGTGAATGATGAAATAGACGGAGGAAATCCCTTTAAAAACAAGAAACAACCAAAGAGAAGAGATGAGGACAATTTATTAAGTATCCCTAAGTCTCTTACATCAAAGTTAATGACTAGCTATTTTCCTTTAAAGTAAAATAGAGAGAAAGAGAGGTTTAGATCAGAGAGTGAGAATATACTGGTTCAGGAGGGAGGCTGTGATATTTTCAAACTAAGATTTTATTTATCCAGACATCCTCTGTGAGAGAGGGCAGAGTGTCCAGGGCTTCTCAAATCCAAAATTAGAGAATTGGGTAAGCACAACATACATCTCCAGTTTAAAAAGTTAACGAGATGTAGTGTGTTTATACAATAGAATAGTAATTCAGCAATTAAAGGAACTACATACAGCCGCATAGATGAATCTCGCAGGCTGTTGAATGAGAGAAGCCAGGAGCAAACGTGTGTATCTTGCATGGCCCGTTTTATATAAAATTCAAAACCAGGCACAAATTGGAATCTTATAAATGGAAAACATTTCATTTTTTCCTTTTGCAAAGGGGAAATGACCCAGAGGCTTCCGGGGGGTAGTAATGCACTATATCTCCGTTCAAGGATATGCTCATTCTGTAAAGTTTATCAACTTGTACATCATGCTTTGGTGTGCATTTCTATACATATATGTCTTCTAAGTTTCAAAAGTTTACAGGGAGAAGATAATGATTTGAAAACTACTTACTTTTAAGTTTTTCTAACATCGCTTAACTCGGGGCCACCTAAGGCATATATCTCATAATCGAAAACACACAAATTTCCGAAGTCATACATAGGTCAATGCAAGGGTCCCCACCCGCCATCAACACTACAAAGTTAAAGAGCCCCATTTGCTAGGTTCCTTCTTAAAGCCAACAAATTACCTTTTGATGTTAGGCTAAGATTAAAAAGTGGGTGTAAAACATTTTTTCTCATTTCTTTAACTGGATACGAATCCTGAACACAATTTAGTGGCAAAAAGACTTCTTAATCCATCAAGGAAAAATTGCTTCCTATTTCATGTGCTGAGCTAACTAATCAACACCCAGCAGAAGAAGGGATTTATTTAGAGAATGGTGTTTAACTTCTCAGGTAGGGGGCCCAGAGACCTTCCGAAGCCCTACCCAGATGTTCTCCATGCCCCTCTACTTCTCCATTGCGGGGGCGGCCTCTCTTCAACTGAAAAACATCTGGAGAGATTTAAATTCAATTATGTAAAGAAAAGTGCATCTGGGCTGCAAATTTTTATATAAAGCTGTGAAAAAAACTGCCAGGATTTGTTTTCTGTGAATTATACACACACACACACACACAGACAAAATTTTTATGGACTCCAACAAAAGTAAATCTTGTTCATCTGGCTCTTAAGTTAAAAAAAAAATGATTGACATCCATCTCAGGTGTTTATTTGATTGCTGGCTGTAATTAATCTTAGATTCCAACAGGAGGAAATAGAGAGCAAATGGCAGGATTTCACATTTGTGTACTTATGTACTTATACTAGTTTTCCATACACAATGCAATACAAATTCACGGACTTCTTCCATGTATTTTAGACAATTTTCAAAAATGGGATTTGTGGACGACAAGCGAATTGCAATTTGGGGCTGGGTGAGTAGTTGTTTGGCTAATGAATCTGTGTCCATATAGTTAGTGAATATAATTTGGAGCACGACAGTTTTATCTTTGGCATGTAACTATTTGGAGATGAAAGTCACCTATTTTTAATCTGAGAGGACCCCAGTAAAATGCCTTAGATCTCTAGGTGGTGAATCCCTATGATTAAGGAGGGAGGTGAGGGGGTTAAGGAAGGGAGAGAAGGAGGGAGAGAGGTGGGAAAGGAGAGAGGGAAGGAGGGTGATTTTTCTCATGAGTCAAAGTCAGTAAAGATCTAGTGTTTATCGATCTTTTTTTCTTCAAGTACCACCCAGCAAAGTTTGATGCTTTTCCCACTTAGACCTATCAAGCAAAGGGACCAGGGCTCTGAAAGTGTAGTCTTTAGATATTGTCCAATTAAGGCCAATTTAAGCCCTTCTCTACCATGCTTTCTATCTCTAAAGAGGCACAGTATATAAAGATGTGAGAAATATGGAAACTGCGACTCGCTTACCATATGTCCTGAATTCCTTTACCTCCATAAAAATAACCATTTCCATTCCTTAGTCATATGGAGGGTATGTAACCTCAATGGTGCTGGGATCCGGCAGTGGCGTGTTCAAGTGTGGAATAGCCGTGGCGCCCGTCTCACGGTGGGAGTACTATGGTATGTAATTACTGTCAGGTACAAAAAGATACAGAGTGTTCACCTTAAAACTTCAATGACAAAACCATTCCTTTTTGAGTTTCTGTGTTTCTACAGGAAATAAGCTGATTCATTGTAGATGCACTTTACAGATACCTATAATCGAACAGTCCCACTTATTCTGCTGTTGTGAAAGGCTCGGGGGTACTATTTGTTATGTATGTGTTTAGTTATCAATAAATTCTGTTTCCTAAATTTCAAAACATCCCTAATGCTACATTCTGCACATAAACCCTTCCTTATCTTTATTTTAGCTTGAGTTTTTGGGCTTCACATATTAGCAGAATAAAAGAAGCATGTATTTCTTTTCCTTCCAGTAAAGGTCAAATATAAGTAGGGCTTTGGTAGGGATGGGAGGAATTCCTGGGTTGTTTGTTTTTTTCCCCCACTGTCTCTAAGTTAGTGAAAGCCACTCTAGGATCTCTTCTTCATCATTGAGAAATAATTCTATAAGGCATCATACATATGGAAGACTAGAATTCCCTAGGTGGAGAGAGTGAGCATTGGAATACTAGGTAGGGGGAAAGAGTCGGAGGTGGTGAGAAGATGAATTATTTTCCTGCACTTTTTCAGACCCCATATCAAATCCTTTATGTGATATACTCATTGAAACAAATATGCTTATTACATATTTTTTGCCCTAATATATGGTGGTAGTACCAATCTTGTAGGAAACCCTTTTTCAAAGGCTAAGTCGAGAGAAGCCAATGTAAAAAAATAATAAATAAATACATACATACATACTGCTATCTTTCTGTTTAAAAAAATTGAAAGCATACTGCTGACTTAGTTTACACACAATGGATTTGTTTGCATATAATACTTCTCTGCTTCATACTAATTGTTCTTTTGGATAGCTTGTTTTTGGAGACCTCTGGTGGTCAATAAAATAATAGAAGCAATCTTTGTGAGTTTAGAAGTAAAGAGAACTTCATTAAATATATTTGGACCAACTCAACTTTCTAGACATAGGCACTTTCTAGAATTCTTACATATGTATTAATTTGAACAATTTTACTCAAAGATCAGATAGAAGGAATACATAAATGGTATTTCAAAGGTGCATTTATAGAAGTTTACAACACCTGTATTATGCATTTTAAAAATACTATTATTAAAATTTCAGGGGTGCCTGGGTGGCTCAGCCATTAAGCATTTTGGTTTAGGGTTGTGAGATCTAGCCCTGCATTGGGCATGGAGCCTGCTTGAGATTCTCTTTCTCCTTCTCCCTCAGCCGGCCCCTCCTCCCCTCCCCTTGATCGTGCACACACACTCTCTCTCTCTAAAAAAGGAAAAAACAAATTTCAGATCTTCTCACACATGTAAACCTGATTAACATAAGAAGAAAGGGGTATTACATTCTAGAACAAGAAGAATTGAAGTCTGCTGCTGTTTCAGGAAAAATTCATTTTGCCCTTAAAGGTTATTTTCAAACCTCCTCTCACATGTACAACCTAAATTATTCATATTTAAATGTTAAAAGATCTGAACATTTTATGAAGATCTTGTATTTTTAAAAATGTCCTTCAAAATATTATATTATCTATATTAATGTCCTCTAGATACATAAAATTACATGTAGTCTGCATTCCTTTTTTTCAAAAGGATACAATATTGCCATTACTCATTTTGAAAGATAGTATTTTGACTTCCATAGAACAGGCATAAAGAATACATGTGACAAAGCTAACACTCATCATCAATGTAGTTGTTAATGATGCCAGACATTCAAAAAGGGTCAGAATGTTTGTTTAAGGTTGTTGTTTAGGTGATATATTCATTTAAAGAATTAATGAGATCAGTGTGGAACTACCTGTACAATTGCCGTGAAATTCAAGCCATTAACCTAACTAGCACAATGACAGGGTGTTACTCTATACTTCCCATTTACTATAATCTGGTCACTGGAGGGGGCATCTTTCAAAGCAATTACTTCAGATTTTTAAAGTTATTTTGGAATTTAGCCACAGTAAATTGTAAGTTTTCTCACATATATTTTAGGATATATCTATAAAATTTTTCAAAATAGGGCAAAAATATGTTTAATTATCCAAAATAACCAAACCAATTATGTATCCTATTTTCAGCCATATTTATAGATAAAAGTGCTTACATCATTTTAGCAGATATTAATGTGATCGATTTCACAATACACAACTGTCATAATGCCAAAATTGAGGGCTTGCCACAAAATGAGCAAAAACAAATGTTTAACTTGCATTGTGATGGAGTAATGGAGCTCATACAGGGATATACAGCAAATAAATGATAACTTAATTCTTTGTTTTCATTATAGTGAATTGTAAATTGCCAAAAAATATGATTTAAGTAAGCAGCTAGTAATTGAACATTATAAGCGATTTCCAAAAGAAAATTAGGGCATAAGCTTGTGTCAGGACCAAAAATTCAAGACAGTTGAGACATTAAGTGACTTCCTAATTAAGATTCTTTGAAAGGATCAGATGATGATGTTAAGAGCCCTTACTTTTCAGCACTTAACATTCAATTTTTCTGCAGATGGATTTTTTTAAAAAAAGATTTATTTATTTATTTGAGAGAGAGCGTGTGAGTGAGAGCACACGAGCAAGGGGAGGGGGAGGGGCTAAGGGGGAAGGGGGAGGGGCTAAGGGGGAGGGAGAAGCAGTCTCCCTGCTGAGCGCAGTGTGGGGCTTGATCCCAGGGCCCCAGGATCATGACCTGAGCCAAAGGTAGATGCTTAACCAACTGAGCCACCCAGATGCCCTCTGTAGATGGATTTTTGACTGGGTTTAGATCACCTAGTTTGATCACCTCCTACCCTCGTTGGTTCCAGCTGAGGATGGAAAGGCACGAGTCTGAGCGGCTGTCTGGCTGCATTAACAAGCCAAATAAAAATGATTTTGAGGAGACACTCCTGAGGGGGACGCTACAGGATATGAAAGCACGTAAAGTAACCCAGTGAAAAAGAAGAAAAGTTTATCATATGAATTAACTACTTTTAAATGTTTTTCCTTACAGACTCAGTGTATACAGAACGTTACATGGGTCTCCCAACTCCAGAAGACAACCTTGACTATTACAAGGTAAGAGACGAGAAACTAGATCCATTTTATAACCTATTTATAAGTTGTTTAAGAACATTTTTAAGTGTATCTATTCTAGAAAATATATATTTTTTATTTCCAACAAAATTCTTGTTAAAAAGAAATAACACAGGTGGTTTAGAGATACTCCACTAGCTTCCCCTACTATATTCTGCATTAATTACAGTCTTTATCGTATGCTATATAGGTCACAATATGCATTCATTTGGAAATACAAAGCAACACCATATAATTACTTTAATTATAAAAATTTCATTTAGAAAACATGTCAAATTCTACATATTCCTTTAAAACCCAGAAGACTCCCTAAACCTTTAGCTATATATTAAAATGTCTACGGTATTATAATTAAGATGTATGTACAAACCTATAATTTTCCTATTCATGGCCAACTATATACAGTTTGCTCAAACAATATTGGAGTAAAGCAGGTGAAGAGTACAATTGGGCAGTGCCCTGAAGAGCCCTGGAAGCCACAGTTCCTGCATAGCCTCCAGCAGGGTTGGCTGACAAGGGCACAAGAGGCGGGCTGCTCCGCAGACGGGCTACAGCATTAGAAAGATGGCCTGGAAGCCGCCATCGTTGGCAGCCATGTGTGCTAGAGTGGATGCCACGGCCGAGCCAGAGCACCCTCTCTGGTGTCGCACTGATGTAGCCGGGAGTGCTAGCCTAACTCCGAGAGACCTCTGTAGCTCTTTGGCACTTCCAGAACTTTCCTGAGTCCATCTGTCGTGTGTGTTGAAAACCCCAAAACTTGCAGTTGACAAGGTCAATCATCTCATGGTCAAATTCTCCAAAGGTAATTCAAAATGCTCTGCAGGATAAGGAATTAAAAAGCATGAAAAACAAAAACAAGAATAAATTCACACAATTTCTCATCTGGGCCGCAACTCTCAGTACATGGGTTTCATATGAATGCATCGCTCCAAGCAGTACGTGTACATTTTTATTAGATGCCACCGTTCCTATAGATTCTGAAGCCATGTGATCAAATCACAGTAAAACTCATATAAAATTTCTAGTTTTGTGACGTAAGTATACACAGTTTCGTTTTAGCTCTTTCAACTTTATTTAGGAAGGCTTAGGGTGGAGGGGGTGCAGGGAGGAGCATGTGGCTAAATCTACCTGCGTGTGTGTTTTCCAGTCAAGAGAGAGAAGCGACAGCCAGTAAAGGGAGATGCACCGATCATCTTCCACTACCAAGCAGTCCCGTAATCAGGTTGTCCCCATTTCTGCCAGTTGTCCCCCATAATACCTTGGACTCAATTCTTCCCAAACTTTGTCCTCCACATCCAATAAGCTGTCTGAAACATCCTTTCCCTTCTTCATCAGTCACCACATTGCTGCTGTCACGTGACTATCTGCTTTTTTTCTAATAATAACACAATTGGTGTCCCCTTAGCTTATCTTTGTCTGCTTCCGTCTTTACCACAATGGGACATGAGATTAATCCCCACAGCCCCACATACAACACTTTCACGGATCTTTCGTGTGACTCAACGGAGTCCAACCTTCATTCTTTAACCAGGTGTTCAACATCCTTCTTACGATGGCCCAGTTCGCTTGTAATAGTCACTGCTCTCTGAATGTTTCTGGACCTTTCGCTTTTAAGCCCTTGCCTTCTGTTCCTTCTGTCTGCAATGTCATTTCCTCTGTATCTCCATTTAGTACTGCTCTTCTGGCGGACTAGCATCCCTCTTGACTGTCATGACATTTTCTTGTCTATCTCTTAATCTTCAGTTTCTCTATCTTGAACTCGTGGTTATTTTGTACCCCCATTTCCCTTCTGCAGTATTATTAACTATTCACATCTTTACTCAACACTGTGTTCTTTAGGTGACCCAGGATGACGTATAAACGTTAAAACCTTTCCTGATTTAAGAATTTTTGAAGGGAAACATTGTTATAAAAATTGCCTGTCTCCATCACTTCTCTCATTTTACTTCTGGAATTTTCTTGTCCCTAACCTGACCAGGATGCTGACCTTTGAAAGCCATCCCTCCTGCGGTATGCCATATTTGCTGAGTTGCTTGAAGGGCTTTCTCATATATCCCAAGTACTAAAACTCCCAAAACAGAGCTGTACTTACTGTCCGGGACCCCACCCCGACTCTAGAACCTGGTGGATGTCAAGTCAAAAGTTCATTTTTAAAATCCCATTCTGAAAAGTCGTTGAACCTAGAGGCACAGGGTCAAGCCCAAACCCCGACATCTAGGGAAGTCCACTGCAGCTGCCCTCCTTCCCTCCATGAACCTCAGCCGACAGCCGACAGGGTCTTTCCTCTTCACCCGGCCCTCCTCCCTTCAGGATAATTCGTTCTAATCTACCCTTTCATCCTGCATCTTTTTCCAGATTTTCCCAGAGGCCTGTCATTCCCGCATCGATCCCCCTCTTCCCCATCTCTACCCGCCCTGAGGTGGCCATGTTCGTCTCTCCCCTTAGGTGTTCGCCACATGAGGTAGTCATGTAAATAGAAGTCACTTCCCACTGCCAATGGCAACACACGCACACTGGGTGCACCAAGTCACTCTTTCACTTCACTGCACAGATGGCTCCCGAGGACTGTTTAATCCTTCCACGCCAGGAGTCGAGTTTTCTTGGCACAAAATTCAGTGCTGGCAATGGACACATTAAAACTGCCAGTACCAGGGAGCGAAAGGTTCCCAATGTGTTACTCGGAGGAATGATTTGGGCGGGTGAGAGTTAAGGTGTGTAGGGAAAGGGAGGCGATCTTCACTGAATTGTTTCCACCCTGGTAAGTTGCTTCCTCAGAGTGTGGAGAGCTGAATCTAAGTGCCTATATTTGGTGCACAGCAGGCTTTAGAATAAAGCTGCCCTCCTTTGTTTTTTAAATAAGCCTGTGCTTTTGTCTCTGGCAAGAATACATTCAAAGATTCTATTTTCCTCCGAGGCCCCAGCTGCCCCTCTGGACCCCATCTTTTACTTTTCTTTCCCAGGTTGTTTTTATTTCTCTCTCTCCTTCTCTCCCTCCCCCCCTCCTCCCACCCTTTTGGAAAAGACAAAGAAGATAATTCCTTAGAGGCTTTCAGTACCCTGTGCCTGTCTGTGGGTCAGAAGGAAATATTTTGAAAATGATTCTCATTTCGTCTGGCTCACTGACTCTCTGCAGGACATCCGGGACAGGAAGGACCAAAGCGTGGAATAAGCAAGGCCCTGATCTTTGTCTATATTTGCAGCTAATGAATCATCAATAGAGTAGCCAGGATTATAGCCTTTATAAGGGAAGACAATCTTTAATTTAAAAAAATAAATGAGAAAAAGGGATCATTATTAGGTCATTGATGACCCAGATTTGGAAGAATTTAGAGAAACTCACACCACCGAGAAAAGCACCTTTCATGAAAATAAAGGTCCTATTTATGATTTAGGAAAGGAAATCCCAGAAACCATTTGTATATACAAATGGAACAGGTAGGGATGCCATGTACAGTTGTTCAGCTTGCGCACTGCTGAAAATGGTCAATGCTTCATTCACTAAGACATGAACCTCTGGGGTTGCATCCAACCAGAAGGAATGCCTTTTCCTATTCTTACAAAGCTGCCGTATAGATTAGCAGACCCTGGACTAAGGCTCAGACCCAATGCAGTGACATGAGCAGTGATCCCATGAGACTCTTTGTAGGTAATCACCCACCTACTGCCAAGTGGTAAGGCAGGAGCACTTTTAAAGGCAGTGTAGCTCTGTGGAAACATCTTTTCTGCAGTGAGTCTCAGTCCACAGCAGACCAAAATGGTGGCAGATTTGAGCAAAGGAATCTGATAGGCAATGAGAAAGCCCTCACCCCCAACAGCAAAAAGCCAATAGCAACTACCGCCACACCTTGAGGAGTGTGTTGCTCACGAACATTGACAAGTGGTCTTTCATAGGGTCAATCGTAGGTCTTTTAGTCAAACCTTTTTAAAAAATTAACATACGGTCAACTTTCACTCACCCATCCAAGGCCCTTGGTATTTTCATTGTTCAGAAGTTTATTACCTTGTTGGCGAGGAAAGATGTGCACACAAAATTATCAGAGAGAAATAAAGGAGAGTAGCTAGTAAAGCATGAACTCAAATATGACAGAGTGCCCCCTATGTATGGAAAAAAGAAGTGGTTCCCTAATTGTGACGGGCCCCAGGAATTTTGTACCTTGGGAGCATGCTGGGCAGGGAAAGGAAGTGGCCAAGAAGTTAGGGTTTCACCTTCCCCCCCAGCTCCTCTCAACTGGTTGTGGGGGGATCCAGTTTCATTTATTTCATCCATTTTTTCATTTATTCATTAAGTGCTTGCTTCCACGGGCAGACACTATTCTAAGCTCTTCACAAGGATTATTAGGTTCAGTTCTCCCTCAGATTCTCTGAGAGAAGTGCCTAATTATCTTCATTTTATTGACACTGAAACTGAGGCACAAAAATGTTACATAACATGTAGATGCTGAGGGGTGGGAGAGGGAGGGGCGCTTGCGTGAAGCCAATAAAGAAAGACTCAGGAATAAAGAGGGAGAGCATAGGCGCTCTGCGGGGGTGGCAGAGAGGGACGAGGCCGAGCAGCACAGCCGCACGAGTACCAGGTACAGCTGGTTTTCTGGGGATTTGTGAAGCAGGTTGGCTGAACCGACGGGTAACATGGAAGCAGGGCTGTGGGAAGAGCAGGCCAAATGGCGGCCCGTAAAGCAGGACACAGACCGGGGCGGGAATGGATTTATGAATCCGCAGAGAAGCAGATCAAGGGCAAGAGAAATGGGGCCCAAGTCCTGAGCCTTGTTGCCAAGGGAAGAGGGCAGCCTGGAACACACAGAAGGGACTGATTTAACTTGTAGAGGAGATTTATTTTGCATTTTGCTCAAAATTTGATAGGCTCTTGGCAAGTGTATGAAACAGTCATAGATTTGGCAGTCTTCTGCTAGCAGATTTGAAATGTTCAGTCCTTAAGAACTGCTGCATCGTTAGGTTATGCAAAACAGGGTGCAATTTTGTAAATATGCCATCTTGTACTGATTTGACATTTGTTCTATTATCCCAGAATATGCCAAAGGGAGAGAGACCTTCAGATTTAAGCCAAACCTTAACTTGTTTGTTGAGTGCTGATAAAATGTTGACTGCTGTGTGATCTTTAAAGAAGCCAGTGTTGCTTGGTGAGGACTGAGGTAGGGCCCCCTGTCGGGTTGACGGGCTCTCTTTCCTTGGCGTCTCACGGATACAGTTGTTTGATAGATGTAAACAAGGAAAACATCCGATAGAGTGGGTCGAAATAATTTTTTCTCAACAATTTTCTCTGGCCTCTGTTTTCTGTGGCATTAATGGTGCTTCCTAAAATAGCATTACTTAATGCTATCGATGAGGTTTCAGTTGCAAGAGGAAGTCGGTGCACCCGGAGTAGCTCCCGGACGTGCTGGGTTGTCTGTGAGACCGGCGGCCATTTGTCCTTTCCGAGGAAGCCTGGGAATGGGGAGGAGTTGTTGGCTGGGACGTGAAGGGATGCTAGAATGTAATGCTAAGGGGAATGGACTTCGGAGTTCGACCTCTACTCAAGTTTGGTTTCCACCATTTGCTAGCAGTGTGAGCTCGGAGAGGTTGCGTAAGCTCTCTGAACCTCAGTTTCCTCATCTGGAAAATGGGGATCATCAAGCCTACCTCACAGGGTTATTGAAAGGATTAAATGGGACACCCGTGCCTGCCCTGAGGTAAGCTTTCGAAACATGGCACCTGCCGCCCTCATTGTCCTCAGGAAGCCGGTTGTCCTTATGGGTCCTCGATGGCACAAGGGGTGGCTTAAAAATTGTTAGAACTTCCGTTTCTTACAGTACTTCCCCGCTCTTATCAGCTCTCTCTTTATTTCAAAAATACAAAGATTCATTTGCTGGAAGGTAACTGAGGAACCGGCATGATCCAACAAGCAGCTACAGATGGTTCTTCTGAGGGCTTGAAGGAAAAGCTCCTCACAGAGATGCTGTGGATTCGGCACTGCCACTGGACCAATCCTTCCCACTTCGCTTTGCCAGACTGTTGCTGACAGCGGGGCTCTCCGGAAGTTTCTAGCCTCGGGAGAGTGCCAACTGCACCACCATTGCATCCTTGCCCATTTATCACTCTGAGCTTCCTTTTTAGTAGCTGGTGATAGACTATTCGGCTTCTAACTTAGTCATCCATTTCCTTTTCTATTTCTGTTCCCATCGATAGGCAAATGGGGATGAGCCTATTTTAGTGGGTTAAAATAGCACGGTGATATTATTTCCGATTATTAACCATCTCTTCAGTTAATGCGCGCGTCTCTTTCTCTGGCTTCGGAGGTTGCCTTCCGCGCGGTGGACCGCCAAGGGTCTGTCTCGAGGGAGAAGCCAGGATCTGGGTCCAGTAGGGAATGATGGGTGGTGCCAGAGGCAAGATGCCATGGCCGCATCTCTGGGGGGTGGGGGGATGCTCTCTGCCGCCTGAGAGCCTGAGAGCCGGCGTGGGCCTCCAGGCTGCCCGTCCACCGGTCCGCCTCGCGCCGGGAGGCCCCTCTGGAGGCTTCTCCCGGGGAGCAGGGGGAAGCGAGCATGGAAAGGGCACACCTAGTTCACCGTTGCCTGGGAGGCTTTTGTTTTATTTTTCTCGTGCTGCATTAAAGTATTTGTCTTTCTTTCTTTGTAGTGTAATATTGTTAATGTAAAACAATTTGCATCATGACACTTTTATCACAGTTTTCGTCTTTTTCTCAGTATGTTGCATTTCTCACCATGTCTAGTTCATCACAGCTACAGTGTGTACATCACAACATTTATCTTAGGCTCAGGGTTTTACTTGTTTATAAAAATTGTCTTCTTTCAGCCTGTATTCACTCCATTTAAGAAAAAAAAAAGGCAGCCAGAAACTGTTTTGGTCCAAACTCCAGTAGTTATCACATTCCTTGCTAACTGTCCTGCGTATTTATATGTCTCCTAACTATTACTCTATGTTTCAATGACATTTCTCAGTTTCATGGCTCGTGGAGGTTGTAGGAGCAGCTTTTGCTGTTCAAGCTGCCAAGCCAGGAAGGCCCGTGGGGCTTTTGGAGGTGAGGCGAAGTGACAGAGCTGCCTGCGCGGGTCAGGTCTCGGGGTGGAAGCCGTGTGTGCCGGGGTGGCCGAGCGCTGGGTTCGGTGTGGGGAGGACCGAGGCCGAGCGAGCAGCGACGGCTGGGGGGACGTCGCAGGGAGCGTCCCGGCCTGCGGCTCGCCCGGTGCGTGTTCGCTGGCAGTGCTGGAGCCCCAGCGTCTGGCAGCTCAAGCCCGGACTCCTACTCTGCCCTTTGGGGAGGTTGGTTTTGACCCCTTGCTTTCTGAAGAGCGGAAATTGCTCGGGGTTCTGCTGCCGCATTGGGCTGTGCGGCAGCTGCAGGTTCAGAAAACACGCTCCCACCTCTCACAGGGCCTTGCAGACCAGCTCTCTTTGGACTGGCTCCGCGTAGGAAGGCATGGGAGCCTTGAGGCCGAGGGGATACCCAGAGCACTCGGCGCCGTACAAGTTCCAGGACAGTTAACTTGGCTCTCAGTGCCCCTTTGCTGGAGGGCCACATCGTGAGCAGCTTGGGCGGCATAAGAAGTAAAAGAGGTTCTGCTCTCAGACTTTGTGTCCAGCTCCGACACTTTGCACAGATGTAACCTAGTGCCAGTTGCTCACTTCTGAGTCGTGGGGTCGCCATGGAGAAAGCAGGATTGCTGTGGGCCTATCTCAGAGGAATGTTGGCAGGATTGAAGAGAGTAGTGCTTTTTGCAAATATTTCCATTTTACAGAAAACGAGACTCAGAGAGCAGCATGTCTCCAGGTGCACAGCCCACTGATGTTGAAGCTGGGGCTAGAATCCAAATCCAGTTTCCTTAGCCCTATCCCCTTCCTGAGACCATCAGGGTTCCCATCAAAAAGTACCAAGCTGGTGTTAGCTACAAAGAGATCTGTAAAATACCTACCTTGGCACTCATAAAGTTGACTTTGGTTTACCAAGATGCTGGAGGAATAGCTGGATGATTTTTAAACCTATAGGAAAACTACCGGCCCTCCCTGTGCCCAAACTGTAAGGAGTCAAGAGAAGCAGACTCCAGCTCGCCTCCTCCCGGAGGCACTACGATGCCTCTGTGACACCTTTGCCTTCATCCCAACTTTGTAAACATCCCCAAATCAAGATCAGATGACCAGTTCTGCGCTTTCAAAGACTTTCTCATCGAAGGCCCCACCCCCATTCTAGAAGTCCTGCCTCACTGAGGCCAGTCTTCAAAAAGCTTACCTCCCAATTTTTTGCCCAATTTCTCTGGCTGATCCAATAGCGGGATTTTCCCTGATACAGAACGAGGCAGACAACAACAACCCACTGATTTTCTAAGGCCTTGCTTGATCTTTTGCACCCCTTTCCCCTCCCATATGTTACATTTGCCTAGGTTTTAAACATCTGTTCCAAAAGAGGTAATACTTGCTTCTCATTCATTGCCTAGCAATGTGGACCAAAGTTCATATGACATATTGCAGAGTATGTTTAGTTGCAAATGCTATGTACAGGCTCTTTGAAATGTAGCATGTATGGCACCATGTGACACATGGTTGCCATGGCAATACACTTTTTGGCTGAACTACAGCATAAGCCCATGGAACATACATTGCTAATATGAGACTCTGCCCTGTGCTAATGCATAGGACATAGCCAATCTGGGATCTGGGACTCAAGGGGCTTTGCGTGCAACCCTGGTGGCAGGTGCCCTCTGCCTGCATGTGCGAGGAAGATGTGGCATCCTCCCTTTCCAGTCCTGTCTCCCAGGCACAGGGCATGCTGTGCATTCTGCCATGCATGGAGACAGCATTTGCTTAAATATCGGTTTGCTATATTTTGTATCAAAGGGGGCCCCAGCTGAAAACATTTTATTTTGTAAACTGAAGTGAAAAATCAGTTTATGGCAGATCTTTTTTTGAATAATGACATTCTTTTTCCCAATTCCAGAATTCAACAGTCATGAGCAGAGCTGAAAATTTTAAACAAGTTGAGTACCTCCTTATTCATGGAACAGCAGATGGTGAGTTTCAGTTAATTAGACTTTTTAGTATCACAGACAGGTTTGCAATTTCACTACTGACAAAACAAAAGCATGAGGGGCAAGACTGTTACATTTACTTCAATAAAACAGTGTTGCTTTCCACAACTCACTTGTCTTGGGCTAAATGGGATGCGAAGTCCTAGAACTTCAAATAGTCCCTTTCTTCTTGTGCCTTTCCCACCCTTCCTATCAGAAAAGGAGCGACTATTAGATACTTTGTGTTTCCTTTCTCTCCCTGCAGATAACGTTCACTTTCAGCAGTCAGCTCAGATCTCCAAGGCCTTGGTGGATGCGGGAGTGGATTTCCAAGCAATGGTATAGCAAAGCTTGCTGCAAAAGGGGAGAACTTGCTGGTGGTGTCTTGGTTTCCCCTCTCCCGCTCCTTCCCCTCAAGCAGTCCCAGGAGACAGGGACAGAATTAAAAGGGTTTTAATTTGCCCAATGAGAAGTTGGAAGTGATATCCTTAAGCCATAGAGACAGTAATGTTCAAAACTATTAGAGACTTGGGGGTTGAGAAGCACAATATTGCATATCTCAGGAGTGTCAGAACAGTGCTTTCCTACCCATGTGATTGTTCAATCTCTCCCTATTTGGATTCAGAAGTAATCACTTACTCAGTAAATGTGTGGCGGAGTAAGTCTAAAGTGAAACCAGCCTCATAATAGCTCAGCTCCAGTATGAAAATCCATTTCTGTCTAGTATGTATTACTAGCCATTCTAACAACAGTGGGGCATTAATAATCAGCATGCTTCAGTTTTTGCAATGGCAGGGTTACCTTTTGTTGAACAACCACAGGCAATAAACAATTAGGCTGGTTTTATAGAGTTGGAAATGGCTAGAGCTGTTGTTGCCTGTACAGTAGGCTTTCTAGATAGTAAGTCAGATTCATTTTTTGCTCTAGACCTTTTCAGATCAAGAAGAAAAAAGAAAAGATGTTGTGTGTGTGTGTGTGTGTGTTACATACATTAAATGTATGTTTGTATATATGTATATGCATGTGTGTTGCACTAAATATTTTTGTATAAAATGCTTTCTTGCCTCTATTAGCTAGAAAACCTGCTTTTCCTCACGCTCTTCACACACACACACACACACACACACACACACACACACACACACACACACTTTGCTCTGTGATCAGTTCAAATGGTGCCCACTGAATTAGAGTGGGCCAGTTATTGGATACCAAAAAAACAAAAAAACAAAAAAACAAAACAAAAAACCAAACCCTGCTTATATTTTTTGGGCTCAGATTCTTGTAAGAGGTTTTTTGCTACTCAAAGAAATGATATTTTAATTAGGCAATTTTTTCAAATTTTATTAATGTCTTCATAATATATGTTTACCTGGTAGTGACTTCCCATTTGTTTATTGTGGGATGCCTTGATAAATTTTTGCCTCAAGTCATCAACTCTTTCATAAATGTCAGACATACAGATAGAAAATTCTAGTGAAAAATCAAAGTGTTTGCCAATAAGACATTTGACTTTTGACCTCATGTCAAACATATGTATGAAATATTGAAATAAATTTTTCTAGTTCCTTGGTGACATATATTAGGAAAAAGTGCTTTTAAAAAAGTCATTTATTTTAATACAGTTTCTCTTCCTGCAGAGTAGGAGAAATCTGACACTTGATAACACTTAATTAAAACTAGTGTGCTTAATGGGATAAACATTCTCTCCTGTGCATGATGTGGTTCTAAGTGTCCTTTGAGTCAAATCTGAAAGTGGATTTGGATAGTTTCATTACTATATATATATATATATATATATATATATATACCTACTCTTAAAACAATGTTTTAATTCTGTGTGTGCTCATGAGAGCTTATTTGAATTATTTTCTAAAAAAGAAGACAACTGACTTCCTAATTCTGGCCTTTCTCTTTCTCTGCAGTGGTACACAGACGAAGACCACGGGATTGCCAGCAGCATGGCACACCAGCACATATATACCCACATGAGCCACTTCATAAAACAATGCTTCTCTTTACCTTAGCACCTCCAAACAACATGCCCGACCTTATTAAAAGCCATTTTTGTTCTATCTCAAAACTGCACTGTTAAGATGATGATCTTAAGAAAAAATACACTCAAATCAAGAAATTCAAGGTTACTTTTGTTCCCCAATTTCATGTCTGTAACCCTAAATAGGGACTTCTGTCTTTGCAACGGATTACCTTACTGAAGTTTGAATTATTCCATCTGGTTTTGTTTATTATTTAAAATCATTTCCACATCCGTTGCTGAAACAACAAATCTGAATTTTTTAATGGGAGCTTTGCATAGGTTCCCTGGGAAGCATTTTATTCTTTTCTAACTGGACCAGTCCAAATCTCGTTCTCTTCTTTAAAGGGATGGCATGATGTGAGCAGTGACGTCACTGAGACAGGGGTAAGAAGGGAAGGGTGAGGGGAAGAAGCCAGTAGGTCTGGCTGGGAACCCACGTCCGAGCATGATGACCCGACCAGGCTCCTGTCAGCAACTCTTGGAGAAGAGCTGTTCGCAGCCAGACTGGCACGGTTTTCTGAGAAAGACTATTCAAACAGTCTCAGGAAATCATATATGCAAAACACTGACTTCTGAGTAAAACCACAGCAGTTGAATAGACTCCAAAGAAACGAGAGGGAATCTGCCAACAATGCAAAGCCCCCAGGTGCCAGCTACGGCTATAGGTGCGACAAACACACAGCAAGGGGGAGGGGAAAGCACTGTCACTGTGCCTTACAACTACTGATGTTTCCTAGTGAAAGAGGCAGCTTGGAACTGAGATGTGAACACATCAGCTTGCCCTGTTAAAAGATGAAAATATTTGTATCACAAATTCGAACTTGAAGGAGTCCTTGCATCAATTTTTCTTAGTTCATTTCTTTGAGCATCTTAATGAAGAGAATATTTTAACTTCCTTGGCCTTTTTTTTTAAAAATCAAAAATAAACTACAAAGTTATGTATTGTTATTCCCATTCTACATATGGTTGAATTTCTCCTGGTCATTTAATAAACGTTCCTTCATTTTTTCAGAGGTAATGCGTTTTGTGTCTTGAATGAGACCTAAACCACGTTGGCATATGGACACGTTTATCCAAAAAGGCTCTTGTTTATTTTGCTTGTTACCCCAGACTGCCTTGTAAACATGGAGAGAGTTCAGTTTTTGTTAAAAAAAAAAAAAGATACATAAAAATGTGTTAAATTAAGCAGTTTGTAGGGCTTTTATGTAATACATATACAATTTGTTATCACACACATATATAGCTTTTGAAAAACCCAAATAATTTTTATTTTTTAGGTAATACATAATATATAATTTTATTCCATTAAACTGTGATGAGGCTCATGTTATAAAAACAAATAACATCAACAACAACATCTCAGTGTAAGTTAAGGAGTCAGTAACTCAAGTGTTTGACTATTTTGGGTGACATATCTATATTAATGAAAGCATAGATTTCAGATGCTGCATTTAGTCTAGCAGATAACTGAGGAAACATGATTTTTTTTTCAATTGTTTGCAAAATGGCCTCATTGTTTTAAAAAATTGATTTTATGAACTCAAACTTAACTTCAGACCATTTACTGGAAAAAGTTGTCTCAGAGTGAGCTCCAGCACAAAAATCTAAAAATAGAAGAAATGGAAAAAATCTATCAATTCAACATAAGACTGGTGAGTCATGCATAAGAATGGACAGAGGGTTGTGAAATTCAGCTTCGATTGTACCTTGGGAACATGCCATTGAGTAGCTTCACCTGACGTCCCAATCCCACTCATCCACTAGAGCTATAAATCGACCTGCAAACCTGTAGGGCTCTTGTCATAATTCTATTTCTTAATAGAGCTCAATCATCGTGAGTAACTGGACCAATCTCTGCAGAGTTCTATATCCAGAAACAGTAGTCATAGATCATATGTCCACATCCTGGACTGAACTAATAGTCATAAGAGGAAATTAAATAGAAATTCTTCTTTTATTTTAATTGGAACCAGATATTGTGCAATATCTGATGGGGTACAGATATTGAAACCATTTGGCAGCATTAGATGTTAACAATATCAGATATTTCACAGATATCAATAAGACCATTGTACAATAGTAGATATTTCACAATATCAGATACTTCAGAGATATTAAGACCATTGTATAATATCTGATATTGTACAACTTCTGGACAATATCAAAACCATAGGATTCATCATTCCTTTAGTTTCTAAACATGTTATTTTCTCTGGAGCCCAGAGGTAAAAAAAATCCTAGCAGATATTTTTCACATAATGAGGGTTACAAATGGCAATGATGTGATTGAAGTTGAAGTGGATTTCATTCCACCCTCACAGGACACGTTTTACTCTCCAGTAAGAGAGTTTGAAATTGGCTGATTGGAAAAGGAAGGTAAAGACGTGAACAACTTCAGGAGAAACTTAGTCCGAGGCTAAGCTGGAAGCACACAGGAAATAATCCTAGCACTAAGCCGTGCAGACTTGCCTGCCGTTGACAGCTGCAGCCTCGGCGGGCACCAGGATGCTGAGATTCCCATCCGACACAACCTGTGGGAGCGCACCGCGCCCGGGGGGAGCCCACGCCAAAGGAGCGGTGTTCACATCCTTTCCATGGATGCAGTTTAGGTTTTGCTCAAGATTTTTAGAAAATCACTTCAAAAATTATTTTTGAACATTTTTTTTTTTGAAATCTTTCTAAAAATGATTCCATACCTCCATGTTTTCTTAAATAGAAGGCATGGAACATAATTCAGTGCATCCTTAAGGACTCGAAGGCATCACCATAAAGATCAATGATCACATCAGGCTGTGTGTCATTCTGGGTATTTTCGTTCTTATTCACAGGTGGTCACTGAAGCTACCAGTTCTACTACGTGGCATTTGCTTCTTTTGCTCGAAGGTGACATGCAAATGCCAATTTATAAAACTACTAGATTTGTACAATATTTAAGATTCAGTAAGTTCTAAATGAAAAACATACCAAAACACCAGAATGGCTTTTTTCTTAAAGTAAGAGAATTTTGTTCTGCCAATTTTGTGACAGTTCTTTCAGTGGTGTCTGAGAACCTTTTTACGTACATCCTGAGTGATCTGGCGTGTGTAGTCAGGATGTCTGAGGGATCCAGGTGATTGAGAATGAGAGACGAACGTGAGTAATAAAGCATAACGTCACTGCCCATCAGAAAAACTCAGAGCATGGTATTGTTAATAAGACTAATGTCATGCTCAGTAGAAATTTATCATCTTTCTGCATATCACCTTTCTGTGACAATATTAACATTTGTACTTGAGAATTTGAATTAATAAAAAGAAAGTTCCTTTCCTTACTTGCTAACGCGAGAGGGGATTCTTTTCTGATGCTACAGACTTTGAATTTCAACCAACTCAATTAAGTTGTTTTATTCTTCATAATCTTTCATCTGAACAATTCACCCCAAGTTTGTCAGATGATTTCAAACACATATTTGGTGAGACCCTGATTATTTCATTAAGTTTCTTCTATCCAAAGTCTTGATACTTGTGACTTGTGAGCCAAGCATTTCCTTGGCTAAGTCTGGTTTCCAATGTTGATCACAGAAATATGAGTCACAAAGAAAATGTAACATCCTGGGAAGAAATATTACTCATCTTAACCTGATTCTGGTTGCGTGACCCAGAATGAGGAGCCTGTTAAGGAGGAAGCCAGTCACTCCTCGCCCCCTGTTGGAGACTCAGCGCACTGCAGCCTAGATGAGGGGGACGTGGGTTAGAATCACTGCATGATCACTCACAGTGAGAAACATTTTCAAGGGCATTACTTAGCCTCTTTGAGCCTCAGTTTCCTAATCTGAAAGAAGTACAAAAACACCTACCTCACAGAATTGTGCCATTGCTGTGAAGATTTGTGTATAACTCTGCCGGCATATCCATGCCGGGCACCTCCCCCCCCCTCCCCCCCCGTCACACTACTTAGCTTTTGATCCTGGTTTGATGACTCCACCGATGACTCCATCATTTACACGGGGCCCCACCCTAGGTGTCTGTGTCTACCTCCAGGTGCTGGGCACATGAAGGTGCTCAATAAGCATTTGCTTTTGTTTCCATACTGACATGCCGGTGAGAATCCTTTTCGGATCTTTCACCATTCTTAATAAATGGAGCAGCGGCATCGTGCGATAGATTTCACTGAGGGTTCTGTCCAGCCTTTCCCAGCTGCATAAAGAGCCGAGCACAGACCTTAGCTCTGGAGAGTTACAAAGAACGGATAAAGCACTATTCCTATCTTTAAAAAGCTTAAACAAATGGAAGAAATAAGTCACATGGCAGAAATCTATACTACACACACCAGAAGGCAAGAGTACCTAGACATAAAGCCAAGTCTATGGTAAGAATGCTGAGATGAGTAGGGTGAAAAGGTGGGTGGGGGAAGGTGGTTTCTGGGTTCATACGCGCTGCCATTGGCTGCATTTGGTACTACATTTAGATTTCTTTAATAGTCTCAGGATTACTGTTGATATCATGCTTTTCAGAACATTTTTTTTCAAATACAACTCAAAATCTATCTATCTATATACCTTGTTCTACATGAAACGATTTATAATAAAGCTATTGTGTCTGGAGTTACTTAAGTACCTGAGGGGCATGGTTAAGCCTATTTGGTTTCAATCACAATAAAGTTTATACACCAGTCACAGAGAGTTTGGTTTGAGCCTCAGAACCATCCTGGTACAGGATCCCTAAGGAATCCGATTCCACTTTTTCGCCACTATATTTTCCACTGTGCTGCTTGACTAATCTTTCCAGAAATTCATGCCTCTCCATTACTCAAAACTTTATCTAAGGGATAAAGTTCAAATATCCTAATACAGAACTTAACATCATTTATAATATAATCGACTTGTATTTCTACCTTTTCTTATAGGTCTTCACTGCTCTCCCAACACTCCACCACACTGGGCTGTTTGCTTCGTTCCAAACATGCCATACATCAAATATGTCAGGCTCCAGTTACACCATATATCTTTACTGTTTGATTTCATACTTATTTCAATACTGGCCTGTGTTTGAGAATCTTTGCAGCTCTTGGAGTAGGTTTCCTTCCCCATTTCTATCCTAATTCATATGCTACCTCTTATATAATATCTTCCTCGAACTCTGCCCTCCTGAAAGATCCATGTTTGGGTTATTCGTTGTTGTCATTATACAGCCAACTCGGTACATGTCACATTGTGTCATGGCTCTGTGTCTACTGTGCCCTTAGAAGCAAGGACCACAGTTCTATTTTCAATGTTCCAGCTCAAAAAGTATTGGCCCATACACTGACAGAACTGAGCCGTAATGACAGTTGAATCAGTGAGCTGCAGCTTTCTCAGAAAAACACCCCAAGAGATCTGGAAAATAAAATATTACCGATAATCCTTGAATACTGGGCTTCTTCAAGGGGACTGATTGCAAGTAGCCTTTCCAAATAGATATTTAGAGAAACACCATATCCAAATTACTCTCATCAAATTTTCAAGTGCTTGTAAATCTCATTTCATTTCAATGAATGAATAGACAAGATACTTATTAGAACATTTGGGTAGCAATCTTGAAAGAATCATAAAATAGTCAAGTGACCATGAGTGAACA
This sequence comes from Ailuropoda melanoleuca, assembly GCF_002007445.2. NCBI lineage: Eukaryota > Metazoa > Chordata > Mammalia > Carnivora > Ursidae > Ailuropoda > Ailuropoda melanoleuca. Next base: position 131,552,629 of record NC_048219.1, on the reverse strand, counting down.
GCTAAAGTTAAACAGGAATGGAGGTGCAGATAGGAGAAGGAAAGAAAGAAAGAAAGAAAGAAAGAAAGAAAGAAAGAAAGAAAGAAAGAAAAAGAAAGAAAGAAAGAAAAAAGAAAGAAAGAAAGAAAGAAAGAAAGAAGAAAAAGAAAGAAAGATAAAAAGAAAGAAAGAAAGAAAGAAAGAAAGAAAGAAAGAAAGAAAGCAAGCCAGCCACACTTTTAAGAGCCAAGAAAAATCCTAAAAGATCTAGGGATAGTGTTAAAATACAAGTTGCTTGTGAATTGTCAGTGGAGAGTTTCAATTAAGCTGTAGATTTAAACTATACCAAGGAGATATTCAGATTAAATTCAGGAAAAAACTTCCCAATATCAAAGGATGTTTAATGGTAGCAATTATAAAGTAAACTCCCAAGTCAAAAGAAAAATACTAACCAGTACATTAAAGTCTGAATGTAATTACCTCCATAACATACTGCCAGATGGCTACAAAAGAATAATGGTCCCATGTGACCCATAGTAAAAAACAGGGAGGAGAGAAATTTTAGGAAATGCCTTTCCCATGGTGGGGTTGGGGGGTTGGGCTGAAAACAGAAGTCTAAGGAGTTCTACTTATGGGAAATCCTAGTAACGACCTTGGAAGATTTTACTAGTCTTGGGAGCAATGCCATTTGCACCCAAGGCACTGCTTTCTGGAAAAATGAAGAGATATATCCTACTACATACATAATATTCTTTTCATAAAGTTCAAATTGTCAGAATACTCTAGAAACGTCTGCATCACCAAATTTTCTTAACAGGGGTGTTTAAATTTAAATATTATGCTCAGTCAAAATGTTCTACATTGATTTACTGATTAAGGAGAAAAAAAACAAAGACACTCTGCATCACAATTTAAAATATGCAAGGAAATTAATAGGATAAATATTTATTTCCACATAACATTTCTTAGTTGTGAAAAACACAATATCCTAGTCACATTTACATATTACTTGAACTTTGCAATAAATTACATTCAAGATATTCAGTAATTTTGACCAGGAATCTGAAATTAGGAGGAAATATATAACACTACATTTTTTCTTATATTTTATATGATTTCAAAATATTAGGATTAACATAGAGATAGCATTAAAATTCACACAAGAACAAAATGACTATAAAAATACTCAGAAATACAGAATTTCATTGGGTATGATTGCTTATTCAAATAAGTGATCATGTGAAGGTTTTAATTCACTATGATCATTTGTAACAGAACAGTTATTAATATATTAAAACACTAGGAGGCTGCTTTGGGGACTGACTGGCACATACAGCTAGTCTAAATCATATAACAATGGGAATGTTTACAATGTGGAATCTGTATTATAAAACACACAAAGGCAACACATTTGGAATGGAAAGTTTCTGTATTTCTCCTTGGCATTTATAAACACAGACTGTATTAACTGCAAATTATTCTTATAGTTTTTAGGTTTACATTCCATAAAAGAAATGGCTCCTTAAAAGATTGTGAGGGGAGTTTTCCGAAATATCAAAATGTTGAGGCTTATGGAGGCTTTGTTGGGATTTCTTTTTACTCTCAAGCTTGATCACAAGAGGATTTTTTTTTTCACTTTTCATGTGTACTTATACACAAAATATGTAATTACTAGTCTGGAAAAGCCGCGGGGCTCTGATTTATAAAATTGGACACTGCAGATCATAAGGTTGATGATCAGTGGTCATTCTTAGGAAATAAGAGCACTACAAGATTCCATCTTTATTAACTTCGCATTATCTAAAATGAAATGAAATACCGTATTTTTTGTAATGCTCAAAAATTCTTAACTTTCCTTCCTCTTGTGCAAGCTTAGTAAAAATGGATTCTTTCCTATGGACTGAAATATCTACAGAAACTTCTCAAACAGAATCTGAAATATTCATTGAAAAGACTATTTTTCTACAACATGCATTCAATTAAAAAGTGGAAAAGAGCTTTTCAGAAGAGAAAAATATAGTTGGAGACCTGTCAGCCTAACATTAGCACATGATTCAGAAGCAGCATTAAGCAGTACGTGACCTTTAGCAGCAGAATAACTACACAGGAGTGAAATTTCATGTACAAGGACTCACCATGTGGCCTTCCATGGGTGTTACAGAATAGGTTTATTTGGAAAACATTTGTTTTTAATGGGAGAGAAATTTAACAGCATATTTCTGATAAAGGTTTATATTGAAAATCTCACAAAACCTACAAAGTTTTCCTGAAGCATTTCCTACAAGCTGAGTGTTTGATGGTGTAATCACAACTTGAATTGTTAAGCAAACACTATTTGACTCTGCATTAGTTTCTGATTCTTTTAAACAAGTTGTGAGCAGGTTTCTATACATTTTTTTCAAATGACTTTAGTTTTAGTTACATATAAACTCTTAAGTATTAAATGTATCATAATAAATCAAGGAAATGCATAAATACAATTATTAAAAAATGCTTCCAAACTAACTTTTTGATTTGGGTCTTTTGAAATAAGTCACTAATGCTAAGCTATAAAAAATAAAAAGGAGTAGGACTACCTTTCAAAATTCTTCTGAATGAAATTATCAGGTAGCTTCAGGTCACTAAAGTAGGAAAATACAAACTAGGTAAATCTGACATCTCTTTAAGAAAGCTATTGCTCTCATAAAACTAAGCATGAGAATCCAGTGTTTACAAATGTCTAACATACAGCAAGGAACACAGAGATTCTTGCATTAACTATCATGTATGCTCACAAGGGTGTCTCACTGCTCAGAAGTTTAAACACAGAAATGAAACAAGTATTGCACTACTTACAGTATGAAGGTGGATTTGGGATGAGAGACAGAATTTACAATACATGATCAAAGCAGTTTTATTAATAATTGTGGCACTCTTCTCATATATATGTAAAAAATAAATTGAAGATCAAGTCATAGACAAGTCTCCCTGTCAACACCTTTCCCTGAGTCAGCTTTCTTCTCTTTTCGGCTTTCAATGCTACAGGGGGAAAAAAAAGGGAGAAATTTATTACTGCAATCCTGCACGGCTACTGTGAGATCTGCTTGCTCAGACACAAAACCCATCAACCCCAAAGCACCACATGGGCCCTTAGCATTGCTCTTTCATGCTGCGAAGCATAGCTAGATAGCAACAATTAAAATCCTCTGCACTCAGTGAGGTAGAAACCGAGAACTGCAGAAAGGGGGACATTAAAAAAATAGGAACTAGAAAGCAAAAACCAGACATTTTTAAAACAGTTCCAAAAGCATGCAGGATCGATACCACCATCCTTGTTTGGCCAAAGGAATTATGATTGCTGAAAATGCCCCCAACTACCCCCCCACCTGTCTTCAGAAAGCACTGACGCCATGGGAACACCAGCGAGATGCCCCGGGAGGTATCTCAGGGCTCGCTGCGAGGGGCTCGTCCTCTGTGCACACACCGGATCATGATCTTTGGTGAGCACTGTGTTGTGGTCAGCAGGACAGACACATCTCCGCTGGTCTGGAGGACATGTTCACCCCCACACACCACCCTCCAAACACCTGCACAGACTAACTCTCATCCTGGCCCTCACCTCACTCCTTCCGGAATCAACTCCTTCCCAAGTAACTTCTGTTTTGTCTGTTCTCCAATTAACTTGATGGATGGGCAAGTTGGTAATAAGACTCTACCATTTTTGTCTATGCTTTTTTTCGATATTTTCCCAATGAACACTTTTCCTACTCTCGTGTGGACAGTTTTCATGGAAAATTCAAATCATGTGCTCACAGGCGGGAAGCTCCCAGCAAGAACACATGCTTCCTGAGGGGAGAAGCCCTCACTCCTTAACGACTCCCAGCACGGGGCAGATTTCCCCACACCTGAGGCCTCCTGCGTCCCTCTGTGTCACCGGGGGCCCTGAACCACAAAAGTCCACCCATTTTTATTGGTAACTTTGTCCCTTAATATAAATGTATGAAATAGTTGGTGGTGGGGAAACCCTCGGTTTTATAACTCTTCCCAAAGTAATAAAGTGACAGTTAAAACCTTTTTTTTTTTTTCCTATGCGGCCTCCTGCACAGCTTTCTTAGTGGTCAATAACTTAGACACATTCTATGAGTGTGTTTTTAAAATTGTTTTTCCTCCAATTCAAGCTAGAAACAGCCCTTCTCAGTTGTCACCACCACCCGGCACCATCAGGTAAGAAGTGCCGGAGCTTCTGCCATCCGTGGCACGCCGCCAGCGCTGAGAGCTGGTGTGAGCGGGTGTCTACGGCGCCCGGGTGTACGCCTGCCACACTTCTCAGCACACACTACTTACAGGTCAGAGCAAAGCAACTTTCCTCCCTTTTCTTTTCTCCTTCCACAAGGAGAGATGACAGTGTGCACATGATGTGTTGAGAGCCTTAACTCTGTATTTTTAACTCCCCTATAGGCATGACTCACTTTCTTCTACTTTAAGTGCCTTTCCTATGACAAGTGTCTGCTACCCTACTTTCCAAATTAACTTTTCCCTGTGCTTTACCTGTCTCCCTGGCTCTTCCGCCGGACAGAGCCAGTGAAAAAGGGCAGCAGGGGGCAGTGGAGGAAGCCTGGACTGGAAACTGGAAGGTTATGTTCAGTTCCCCGGAAGCCAAGGATGTACTGTGGGACCTTGGACTCGTTATTTAATCTCTCTGGGACTTGGTTTCCTCATCTGTAAGTTAGTTTTGGACTTTATGGTTTCTAAATACTCTTGTAGCTCGAATGCCAGAATTCTGAGGCTGGTATTCTCAATCACAATGAAGATAGAATAAAAAAACTGCCCCTGTAGGAGACTGCAGGGACAGAGACACACAGGGCTCTCCGCACATGCACGGCTCCTGCATGATGCTCTGCTCGTCACCTTCTTACAAACCAGCACATTCCCAACTGCACTATGAGTCACTGAGCAGTGAGAAGAAATTCAGAATGTTGACTTCATTTACAGGTGTGCTTCCTCCCGACGTCCTGCGTTGGTCATCTTGGTTGTTTGGTTACAAAACTATAACCAATGAATTGATCTGGGGTTTTTCCCCCCGTTTAAAACCAGTGGTTTGGGTACCAGATTAGATTTCAACAAACTATGAGGCAGAAATTTTATAACCAGCTCAAGACTTCTATGAAAAATATTATTGACTTGAACCTATCTTCTTACCGTATGGCTATTACTCTCTTTATTCCTTGTTACGTTCATTTTTCAGGATTCCAATCAATTCTAAACTTTCATTGTAATAAACATATTACTTCTATTTATTAAATATGTATCATATCTATGATATCTATTGCAATAGACATATATTACATATCTATTCTATACCAGGTACTCTGCAAAGAGGAAGGGATACAAGATAGATGAGACAGTGCCCCTCCCCTTGAGGAGTTACAATTTAAAATATAAGGAAATAATATTTCAGAAGAGAGCAGAACATGACCTGCTACCCTCATGCTGCCCAGCAATCTATGAAACTGTTACGTTTCGATCACAGCAAAATCGTTATGAACAACATTAACCAAGCAGTCATGAGAGGGCATAGGCCTAGAAAATCAGAGCAAAGAAGGAGAATCCAGGATATAAGAAGGTGGTGGGAGTGGGTAGCCAGAGGAGAGCAGAGAAGGTGGCCCCGGAGCCTAGCCTCGGCCACCAGGGCAAAGCCAAGTGCTATTTTCCCAATGTTGCTAGCTCTCTTCCCAAGAAATGTCAATCTTGGGTGTCAGTTTTATAAAACATAGCAGTTGCTCACCTATTCTGATGCAATGTGGTTTTTAATGAGACCTATTTCTGCCAATCCAATTCAATAAACCACAGAGGAGCTTGTCACATGTATGCATTGCACTGTTGAACAAGGATCAAATTAGATATCCTACAGATGTGGTCAAATTTGCAATTAGTTCTTAGATCCTGCTTTGAGTCAGATTGGATAAAACATTTTTACAATGAAAAGTGAATGAAATGATGGAGAAAATACAACTGCTATTCCAAATTCCACTAAGGAAAAATATCTAGGCTTCTCTGACACCCTGATAGGCATGCAGGGGACAGGATGGAGAACAAGGAGCGGCAGGGGGTGAAGGGGGTGATGGGGGTGACGGTCAAAAGTTTCAAGGAAGCCAACTTAGGTCTCAAGAGGTGTAGACCCTGGTGACCTGGTCTTTAGGTTTTAGTTTTGTTTGCCAACAGATACTCTAGCAGGCACAAAATTTTGGAGTTCCGGGTCATCACACTCCACTCCAATGCCTTCAACAGACACACCGTAAGATAGCAATGGCTTTGGGAGGGTATTGTCATTAGTGGGTGGTTTTAGGATTTTTGGAAGCCACACTGTTTCTGCCAGTTTCCACTGTTATGAAAGTGAAAGACATTAACCATGAACCAAGAGATACATTCACATGGAAAGCTACAGATCTTATCACATTTAAGGGTAAACTTCCATTCGCAATAGTTTGAATCTCATGTTAGTGGTAACATATGTTCAAAGAGTAAGAAACAAGTGGTTATATCAAAATATAAAGGATGGTCCTAATTAAAACTGGACATGTTGCATTGTTTTAAAACAGCTAGGTTTTTCTGATGAAAAGCATCACTTGACTTTACTATTTACTTTGAGGAGTACCTAAAATGTCATGACATAAATTTTCTTTTTTTTTTTTTTTGCTTGAACCAAAGGAAAACAGAAAAAGCGTTTGTACGCTGGATCCATTTTAGTGCAGGAAGAAAAGTAACCTGTAAGTTCAGTTGTCTCATATTTTCCACATATTTCCAATGGCCAGCATTTTATTTTGAGCTTATAAACCTGGAGTTCCCATTTTTTTAAAAATCAGAGAAATGCCATATTTTTAACGTGAAAGAGTCCACAAGCACATATTCCAGTGGGTTTGAGAAATTACCCTTCTCATAACTCTGATTTTTCCCCAGACTTCTACCAAAACAGAGTTACTGTGAGGATGACTCTATCAGACAATAGCAGGGATCACGGGGAAAGGAAGATAACGCATGTTTTAGAATGGATATTACTACTGCTTGAGCCAAGCAAAGAAATACATGAAGATTTTGAAGCCCTGTTAAAGACAGAAAACATCCAAAAGTCTTTGAGGGAGCCTACTGTGTACCTTATATTAACCTCTGGTGTGTTAGAGGTAGTTGTTGGGTGGGGGGAGAAAGAGACAGAGAGAGAGATGACTAATCCCTAGCTTTCTGGGATGGAGACTCTGCACATCCACTGTCTGTCTTTTTGGAATAGAGATGACACTGAAGCAGCATGCCATTTTGGGGTGACAAAAACCAGCAACAAGAAATATTCTCTAAGTCTAATGTAACGTCTTTTCCGAGTCCATGTTTCCAAATATTTCTCATGAAGCCACATAAAGCTTACAGCTTTGGAAGCATGTGGTGCGTAAATGGAAGCTCCCAGCTTTGCCATTTCTTAATTCAAAGGATAAATTTTCTTTTTTCCAATATAGAAATTTGATGTCATTACTAATACAGTTCTGTGAGATTTGTTGATTTGTATATGATGCACTTGTAAAAGTCAGGTGGGGAAAAAGTTCACTCAAGCTTCAAACTTTCTTAAAAAGCTGAGTAGTTATAGGAACACTCAGTCCAATACTGGATCTAAGCCATGCCTTTTGCCTCCCCAAAACTCACACAGAGAACATAGGCTGACCGGGTTTCCAGAAGACACCATTTAACATAAGGAAATACAACCAAGGAATAGGTTTGAGGGAGAGGGTCTTACCTTTGGGGAATCAGCTTCTAGAGTGATTAGGAAGGGGAGCTTATGACAAAAATGTAATATAAAAATTAAGTAGAAAAAGTTAATTTAAGGTCATGAAAATTAAGGAAGTTCATAATTAAACACTGTCCCAAATCCCTCAATCACTCTTTAATAAGAAGAGCTATTAGCATAACATAGAGATTTTTCTTCAGATCAGCATCTAAGAAGAGTGGATGGTTTGAACTCTTTATTTATAAATTCTGGAAATTCAATGGAAATCCTGTGATGACTTTTTATTTAAGGACACACTCCTCCCCCAGCATGCATTTAAAACTTAGCATCTACAACTATGGGAGTTGTTTGTAATGTTTGCATACAGAGAAATAAGAATGCATAGAACTTTCTGGATCTGAAAGTTTCAGGATAAGGAAGTTAGGGAAGATTGTCAGGTGGTTGGAATAGGGGTCTGGAAATATACTAAATACAAAATCACCATTGCACGTGCATGTGGAGTTTCAGAAGGACAATAGGAGGACTGCAAAATGTGGTCAGATATCTAAGAGGGTCCTAGAAAGTGAGTGATGAAGGAATATAATGGAATCTTACTGCAAAACAGTAGGCCAAATGAATGTCCAAAAATGTCATGCATGGGGACCCATTTATAGCACTGTTTCTCCCCACTGTCACAGTTTTGGAGTGAGCTTTTAATTTGAAAGGGAGATGTTGAAAAAACAAACCAAGAAAACTGCCAATTTCAATTTCCACCTACTTTTAAAAAGAACTTTCTGAAATATATTACACCTAAATCCAGTGGAAACCAATACTATTCTTTTGCTAATGGATTCATGTCATCAAATGACTGGGATCCACACAAATTCACATTATACTGGAATTCAAACCTTTTAGAAGGAAAGCTTGACTCCTTATCTTTTGAGTTATCGGCAGTCATCAGAAGGTTCCTCCACAAGGCAGTCTTTGACATTTCATCAGAAATATTGATCACAGATGGATCATCTCTAGATAGTTTACCCAAAATGAAATTAAAAAATTAAATAAGTAACTGCAGTTGTCTAGAGACAGATACTAAATATAGGACAGTCTCGTGCCTTAGTACAGTATTTTTGATAGTTAAAAAATAAGGAGTAGTCTCACAATTACTTTTAAAAAATCTATGAAAAATCAAAAGATTCTAGTTATATAGAAACTGGTTTTGGCTACTGTTTCCTAATTCATTTCAAATTACAGAGATGGGGTTCTGCATGTTCATGGCTCAGCCCCTTGCCCCAACATTCATAGCTCTCAGACTCAACAGTGCCTCTCACTTGCTCAGGAAGAGCCTGGTAGGTGGACCATAGGCTCTGACCCCCCTCATCCTCCAACTCCATCTCCTGCTATTACACCCCTGCTCCTTCCTCTCTAGCCACAATACAATGGTCTCCTGACAGTTCTGGAATACGACAGGCTTGCTACTGCCTCAGGGCCTTGTACTTGTTCTTCCTTCTGCCCATAATGCTCCTTTACATGGCACAACTCTTTCCCTCCTTTGTTTAAATGTCGCTTACTCACAGAGGCCTTTGGCAACTACTCTATTGAAATTCCTATTTCCATCCCCTCAGAATACCCTCATCCTTTTGTTCTCATTGCACTTTTCACCATCTAAAGTACTATACTCTATTACTTGTTCATTTGTTTATTTTTTGCCTCCCCTACCTCTATCTATTCTAATTGAACATAAGTTTTATGAGGACAAGGTTTCTTGACCAATTGTCTGTGACTGTTCCCCCAAGACTCAAACAGGGCCTGACACTTGGTACCCACTCAACAAATATTTGTTGAGTAAATAAAGGCAGTCTGTGTATTTGGCAGAAGTCTTTTCAAATGCCTAGGAGAGCTGCACTATCAGGACATGTACAATGCTGGATGCTTTTCTTGTATTTTAAAATGGCACCAATTATAGGTGACATTCAGAACTCTCTAAAATATTCCGAGGGCTAGAAACACAACCAAAGAGCAGCAGAGATAAATCACAGGCCAAGCTGAAGAGAGTTTCTAGTGAGAAAACAGCACTCTTCTTACTACACGTGGAAAAGATAGCCTGCTGTGAAAAAAATTTCTAGAGAAAAATTTCTAGAGAAGTCCTAGGCTGACCTCACATGACCTTCATTGGTGGTTATTCACAGAGGGCGACAAATTAGACTTTTAAGAGGAACATCAAAGGTCTGGAGCAAAACCTTCGGTCTCACACACTCCCTCCCTTCCCAATCTGGACATACGTTCTTTAGTTCCTCAAATCCAGCAGCACTTAGTGACTCAAAGCATGAGATAAACCAGCTTCCAAAAGAATGTCATATGAATACATGTATTTCATGAAATTATATGACAAAGAGACTTGTAAGCAAAAGAGTTTAGAAAAAGCTGGATTAAATAAAATTAAACTTTAAAAAAATTACAGTACCACTTGGGTTCTTCAGTATGCCAGAGTGCATTGTGAATCTCCAAACTAGAATGCAGTATGAAAATGCATCTAACCAAAAAACCCTTTCAAGAGGGGCACCATGTATGAGACTAAGTTTCTACAACATACACTTGGAAATATATTGATTCGATGAAACAATCAACAGGATTTTAAAACTTAAATATTTCTTAAAAAAAGATAAAATGACTTTCTATGATAACATGGTAGAGAACTATATTTTAAAAGTTTTACCTAGGGAATGTGGTTTTACAGCAGACCCTGAAGATCTAGAAGATTCCACTTTTATTGTTAACATTATGATAAATTTCCTCCTCAGAGAAAAGTCTTCTCTCCTTTTTTACTGGCATGGCCTTAAATTATCCGTAAGCACTTTGAGACCATGTATATGGCTTATATGCATACATATAATTTTCGGCCAAATTCTTTCATAAGTCTTTATTGTAACACATAGGAGTTTGCATTCTTTTGCTATGTCTTTGTGCCTAAAAACGACTAGCGTATTTTGGAGAGTTACATAAATATTTCCAAAAATGACTGGTACAACTGAATCCTTCAACTCAGGAAACAGATCATCTCTTTGGAAGTGCCATATTTTAGGGGTAACCTAAAAGAGTTCAAACATTTACCTGGGATCAATTTAGTGAATACGTAGGCCATTTATCCTGGCATTGAATCTCTACCCGTCTTCAATTGCTACTTTTAGAGGTTGTGAAAGACGGCTTTTATATACATTACAAAATATGAGAAGGAAAGACCACAGACAACAGTTGCCCGCCACCCCACCCCTTTATTTTAAGCTACTTGGCCATACTCACACGGTTATTAGTGTCAGAACTTAGTACTAGGACAGGGTAATCTAATTCCTAGTTTCAGTTCTTTCTCTCTAACACGGCTTCCACAAACCTTTGTAGGAATCCACACAGTAGGAAATTCTTAAGTATATAACAACACGTTCCATGACTCAGAGCTTTTACATGTATATCTTACCTATAGTGCCCTTCCAAAGGGAGCTGCACCGTGCCCTCATCTTCCATAGCGAGCATACTTTGTTCTTCCTGGAAAGACAAATGTAAAATATATGAAGTGAACCTGATGAGTCTCCATTTTACATTAAAGAAGAAACACAGATTAATGTTTCACTATCTCATTAACCTCAGGACCTTCACTTTGTTTGCACTTATTAATGCTAGCACAGGTCCTCTCAATAAAGCACCAGCTACCAAGAACATAAGTAATTAATGAGAGTCTCATACCACAAAGTAATTTAAATGCTAACAACAATCTCCTTCATGTCACTCAATGTAAAATGTGGTTAATTTCCAAGCAGATTTTTTTTTTAATAATCCAAATCTTAAAATGAAAAACGTATGGGCAATGTAATTGTTTTCATTGTTATACAATTTAAATCACAATCCCAGAATGCTCTGTTAGAGGGGAATGAAGGATATACTTAGCGCAGTGGTTCTCAAACTTTATTTTACGTCAGAATCTCCTAGAGGGCTTTAAAAAAATACAGATTGCTAGGCCCCCACCTCCAGAGTCTTTGATTCAGTAGTAGGTCTGGAGTAGGGCCCAAGAATTTACATTTCTAGTAAGTTCCCAGGTGATGCTGATTATGTTGGTCTAAGATTACACTTTGAGAACAACTGCTCTAGAGACTTTTTCCAAGACAAAAGATAACTTCCTATATGGACCAAAACACAGGTGTGCTTTCCACTAGACATATTGTAGGCTTTTGTTTTATGCCGCAGATTTCTTCTTACAATGACAATACCCTACCCTTCCCCAAAGGATAGAAATACTTCATGTATTCATTTCTTCATATATAACACTTTAAAACCATATCTTTAGGATACAGATAATCTTATCCCACCGTATTAAATTCATGGTTTAGTTTTCAATAATGTTGTCAGCCTTTTTCCAAGTACCAAAAAAAATTTAGTTATCTATAGATTATAACTCCTTTATAATGAATTTATTTTCAAATGGGTCAATTAGCAGTGCTCAAGTTCAGAGAACAATTGAGGGCCATTTAAAAATGTTAGAATCATTAGCTCTAACTCCAGAAATGGAATTTTATTTTATTTTATTTATTTTTATTTGAGTATAGCTGACACACAGGCTACAGAAGTTTCAGGTGTACACATAGTGATTCAACATCTCTATGCATTATGCTATGCCCACAAGCATAGCTACCACCTGTCACCATACAACACTCTTACAATACCACTGACTATATTCCTTATGCGGTGCCTTTTATTCCGTGACTTATGCATTCCATAACCAAGAGCCTGTATCTCCCACTCCCTTTCACGTATTTTGCCCATCCCCCAACACCCCTTCTCTCTGGCAGCCATTAGTTTTTTCTCTGTATTTATAGTTTTGATTCTTTTTGTTTCTTTATTCATTTGTCTTGATTTTTAGATTCATTCATGTATGAGTGAAATCATATGGCAACTGTCTTTCTTAGTCCGACATTTCACTCAGTGTACTACCCTCCAGGTGCACATGTATTGTCGCTAATGGCAAGACCTTATTCATTTTTATGGATGCATAATATTGGAAATGGAATTATAAGTTAGAGATGAAGAACTAGAGAAAATAGGATGACCCTGGAGGCTCATCCCTCTTTTAGTAACTTAGCAGTATCTTGGCTGATCTAACTGAGCTTCCAGAAAGACATGACCTTTGGCTGATGTCATTTCTGGCAGGCAAGGCCATTCTTACCACCATCCAGACCTTGGCCTCAACTTACATGCTGCCTCTGAAGAGTCCTTGCCGTATTTCTTGTTACTTAAAGAAACAGTGTTTTCTAGAGCCTGTTCAGCTAACCTATGAATATAAAATGTAATGTAGGCATTACACTCAGCTCTCATTTTCACTCCTGGAGTGCTCTCTGTACACATCCAACCTACTGACCAAGGCAGGCTCTTCTGCTGGGACCTTAACCATGCTGCATACAGATACCTACGCCAGCCAATGCTGTGTAATAACGGAGAAGCCAGGGAACTGCATGGCTCTGCTTCTTCTTCGCTTACAAGTTCCTGCCCTGGCCAACCATAAACCCTTTCTTACATTTGTGCTCTGCAGTACTAATGGCACCTGTCTGTTACCCCTTTATGTTACAGGAACTAATCCTATTCTCTTTCTCCGTTGTTTTTCAAGAATATTTTTTCTTTTAAGAAATACAAATATCAAAAAATATACATGTAATATATCATCTGATATACCTTATATATGTATATCTTATAGTGTATATATATATATACTATATATATAATATCTATATTATTGTATATTATTACATGTATAGTATGCCTATTTCTCTTGTCATTGGCAGTACTATTAAAACTAATTCAAAATGAGTAGACAATACCACTGGTTTGAAATCACACATTTTAGCATTTGAGCAGAGCTAATCTGCAGCCTGGAATAAGGCATGCCTTGCAAATGGGTTAGTCACTATATATGGAACATAATACATATGTCATATTAACTTACATGCACAACACTGAGGCCATGGACTGAGCATGTGTACTCTTTAAGGTAAAGAAGTTTATTTTTTCTATAGAAACATTACCTTAATACACATGGAGGGACATAAGAGAAAACACTCAGTGATCCCAAATGCTATTTAAGTAAAACCAAGATACAAGCAAAATGCAATTCTTTTCTCAGTTGTCTACTGGAAGGTAAGCTTGATATATAGTATGTTTTCTGACTAACTTGGAATAAAATATCAAGAAGGTATGTAGAAAGGTTTAATAAAGAGTGAAATTTAAAAAGAGAGAGAGAGAGAACAGTGCCATCAGTGCTTAGGTGACCTGGCAGCAGAAAACTAAAGCTCAGGATTCAATGTAACAGCAAAAAATTGGACCAAAGCTTTGGGAACAATTTTGTTTTTTCCTCAGATGATTTTCCACTTTTCTCTCAAATTGCTTTCAATAATTATTTTGCACTCTGTGGCTTGTTAGCATGTGTGGGCTTTATACTAGTCATAATTCTATCCAAACAAAAACTCATCACCTCTAAAGATAGCATTTCCAAGCCATGCTTATCTGAAGAGAAGGGTGGCGGAGCAGCCGCTGCCTTCAGTGCCAGAAGGAAGCTGGGTGGGCCCCCGAGCTCAGGGATGGAGGGCCGGCTGCATCCCAGGCAGCACTGTGAGGAAGCCAAAAATTTGAGACTTTCTGGGGAGGAACAGTCAAATCAGGCATTGGCCGTCACGACAATGACAACCTAGTTTATCTCAATCGTACAGGAAAAGAGAGTGAGAGCACAAAGCTAACTGGGTATCCATCAGTTTCTGAGTCAGAAGTACCTTAAAATGAGTTCCATGTAGCGCTTCATTTACATGGGGGTCCATCAAAACTACGCCGAGTTCTACAACGTGGTGAAGATGTTAAAGGATGATGATCCAAGTTTACCCAAGAATGTTTGATGGGTTTCACCAATTTGACTAGAGGACTACTCATGCTGTGATTTGAATGCCACCTTTTAATTAAGATAGTCAAAGCGTTTTTCAGATACTACATAAGTGAAGGATAGTTAATGCAATATCTAGTAAAAGGCAGGAAAATCGAGGCTTAAAAAAAAACAAATCTGATCAATGGCTCTCAAAACACTTACTCAGCATGCTTATGCTAGGCACACAGTGAGTACTCCAGGAGCTACTCATGAATCCATTTATGAACTATGTATTAAACGTAATCTACATGGCAGTATTCCGCTCGGTAGTGGTGCGATAGCAATGAAAAGACATACACTGTTCTCTCAGAGGATGAGAAGGGTCACTGTACAAAATACAGGAAGAGGGGAAGTAGTATCTGAGCCAGTCTTATTTGATCAGTTTGGTAGAGGAAAGGAAGAAACTCCAGAAACAATGTAGGCCAAGAATAAAAAGTAGAAATAAATATGACAATGAACAACAAGTCTGGCTAGAGCCAAAGGCCTGTGCTAAGTAAAAAATAAAACTGGAGTTAAACTGTGGAGTGTTTTGAGGCACCTGGGTGGCTCAGTCAGTTAAGTGTCTGCCTTTCTGCTCATGTCATGATCCTGGGGTCCTGGGATCGAGTCCCACATCGGGTTCCTTGCTCAGGGGGAGTCTGCTTCTCCCTCTCCCTCCCTCT
Source organism: Ailuropoda melanoleuca (assembly GCF_002007445.2). Classification (NCBI taxonomy): domain Eukaryota; kingdom Metazoa; phylum Chordata; class Mammalia; order Carnivora; family Ursidae; genus Ailuropoda; species Ailuropoda melanoleuca. The sequence continues at coordinate 131,537,310 of NC_048219.1, read as the reverse complement.
CGGCCCCTCCCCCCACTTGTGCTCTCTCTTGGACGTATGCATTCTCTCTCTCAAATAAATAAATGGGATCTTTTTAAAAAACTGTGGTGTCTTTTGATTGGCAGGAAGTATGGATCTGAATTATATTTTGTGATAGCATAAAAATCATTCATCTATCATGACAAATGCTCTACCTTTAGTGAACTAGGCAGCATCTGTTACTGTATCCACTTCTCAGGTAAAATCTGTAACTGCAGGAACCCTCAAATAGCTCAAAGTAGGAACAACAGCGGAGAGCCAATGTTCACAAAGATGGTTAGAGTATTAGAGAAAATATTCAGCAATTTTAGAATTCTTAGATCTTAAAAAATGGAAGGGACTTCAACAATCAATTTGACCCCCCTTTATTTTATCCAAGAGAAAAACAAAGTCTATAGAATGTAAGTGTCGGACCACTTCCTTCTTTGATTACTAATAAAACAGATAATGCTGCAAATGTTACACACACACACACACACACACACACACACACTACTTTGAAAGTCATAAAATGTGATGTGTCTAAGAGGTATGTATTAAAATTTCCAATAGATAGAAGAACCAGTCAATACATACAACTACTCACTTCAACAATGAAAGCTAAAAAGGAAAAATGGGGAGGAGTAGTCTATATAGAATTCATAGAAATAATTGGATGTGACATGTTTTCATCAGAATATTTGGTTCAATATCTCTAAGTGACTTATCTAAATTATTATAAAATACAGGACTTTTGATAGAGTAACCTCGGATTTAGAAGATTATATTCTGGAGATATAGATATTGTGGTTTTAGAAAAGGTCTTATTTCACATTTTAGCATGCATCAGAAGGACCTGGAGTCTCCATATTTCTGGGCCTATCTGCAGAGTTTTGATTCAATAGGTCTGGAATGTGGTCTAAGAATTTGCATTTCTAACAAGTTGCCAGGTGTTGGCTGATGCAGCAGAGGTCCTAGAACGACACTTTGAAAATCACTGCTTGATGCAGAATATGTTCGCCTTACTCTAAGATTTAATTAGAACTAACATTTGCTTGTGTAATAATTAGGTCATGCTTCCCCAATCCACAACCAATTCTCATCTTTCTTAGCAGTAAGACCTGCCCTGTAATTTGTTTAATTGCATTAATTGCACTTGTTCTTAGTTTGCTTTTTCATCTTCTTGGCCTTGCTCATGATCCTTCTTCATACAGATCACAAGTCTCACTTGCCTCTTTTTGTTTTTTCCCATAGCATATATGTTAGAATGAACCTCCCGTAAACCAAGAAGTGTCAATATCATGATCGCTGCCCAGAGCTGAATTTTCAGGATTTATCTAACATGAGCTGCCTTCTACCCCCACCCCCACCCAGGAGTGAACATTCTGCTGGGGCTTTCTGCTTTTAACAGCAGCCCTTTTGTCAAATGTGTACAATGTCCTAGAGAATATTTAAGTAGGAAGGAAAGCATGTTGGTACTCTGAGCACATTTGGACATCCAGAATTTGATTCTGCAGTCTTCCCTTTACACAGAGCAATGTGCAAAATGTCAGGGTTCCAATATTCATTTCTATCCTGATTATAATCCTTTCTTTCTAAAAACTGAAGCATATGCATATGCATATGCATGAAGTACATGAAAATTTGGAACAGAAGCTCTGCGACCTTGGACTGGCCTGTGTAGCTATTTATTCTGCTTAACTCATTATTGAATTTTAAGGTCAAACTAATGTTTTCTCAATGCCATAAGACCAGAAGCAGGCTACTGATAAGAAAACCCTGGAGGATAAAGGTACAAGCTTGTAACTATCATCAAAAGGACAAGAGGTGAGCCTACTTTAAATTCGAGTCTCAGGGAGCTGAACATTTTCTGCTATTTACCATCTTTCCAGATCACAATCAAAGTTACTCAATTAATTTGAACAATGACAGAAATGCAGCATTTCTGGAGAACTTGTTCATTTACCACCTGAACACACAATTTCTTAGAAGACTGCGCTTTGGTATAAGATGCCACTGTAAGAAGATCACAGCCATCAGTAGAGTCCATAGCCTCAAGAAAATGAAATATGGATATCTGGGTGACCAAATAGAAAACCAACCAGAATTTAAGCTCTAGTGTAATCCTTCTTAAATCATCCCGTTTGCTATATTCATCATACACTTTTAGTAACTAATTCCAAGTTAGAAAGTGAACATCTTTAAACTTCCTCTCCAGTTGTCGGATGGAGAGTTATCTTTCTTGGCACTGGTCAGAACTATATTTAAATGTTCAATAATGAATTATGTCCTCATTGTATTATTGATTCTCTTGGTTCTTTCCATGCAGTGGGGTTCACGCGCAAGCATCATCACATTAATCTATTTCCGATCTTAAAGGTCTGTAAATCTGCCTGATTAACGTATTGCAAGGCATTTCCCCCTACTTTTTCTCATACTCAGATCTGAAGGATACAGCAGTAAATTTGCCTCAATAAATCTTTAATCTATTTTTGCCTCCTTTTGGAAAACACAAATTCTAGGAAATTTAGTAAGATTTGATTACTTCTAAAATACATGTTTTCATAATCAAAAAACAGTAAACACCCATTGGAGTATAGAGGATTTATGATGTAAAAAAGTTAGAAGCTTATTTGAATAGGGTCTCTGCCTATATGAGATTAATAAATTTCAAAATGGACATCTGGCACATGTCCATATACCATACATACGCAGCTTCAGGAGCAGTTCTAGGCAATGGAAATGACAGATGAGAATAAATTTATGATTACTATCAAATTTGTTCTCCCCAATTTCATAGACACATAAAGGGTGAATCTAAAATTTTCCTTAAATGAAAAAAAGGGAAGAATATTAAACATAATACGTTATATATACATATCATTTTTCATTTTACAAAGTTCTAAAAGGGCAAGAATGTTCCATGGTATGGATATAGCCTAGGGAGAATGCTGTGAAAGTGATGATTATATGGCTGGGGCTCTTGTTAACTTTTTCTATGGAAGTAGTAGAGACATTTGAACAGGAAATCAAAGCAGGAAATTAAAGCAAAATTACATTTATAAGTTTACTGCCTTAGTATATTTAATAGTATTCTCGTTATCAGAAAGACTGAAGGGATATGGTCAATGAGTTTTATATTCATAATTGTCTCAGGGTCAATGAGTTTTATATTCAGACTTGTCTTCTTTGGAATATACACTTTCTTGGGGATTATCTTCAACCTGCATAATTTTAATTATATCCAGTACAGATAATTTAAACCTACAGAATTTTTATATTCCAGTGTCCATCTTATTTACATTTAATTTATACCAAATTCTGTCATATTCTTCTTGAATGGTATCTGAGGAGGAGACCAAACCTTTACTAAAGCCTAAAAAGAAATATCCTAGTTAAGGCATTATTTTTAAAAATCTCTCATACTCAAATAAGAATATGTCAAACAGAAAAATAAAGAAATAATGATAATTTTATGAAATTTCTGATGTTGTATTAATATTAGTAGACATATGTTTCTAAGTATTCCTTCTCCATTACTTGGGAAAATTAAGATAAATGTGCAAAATTAAGATACATCATCATGATCAATCTCTAAAGTGGGAATCCATTGTCAGCGATGGGACACTACAGAAAAGTAAAGGAACGCCAGCCAGTCACACATTAGAGAGCCATACTTGTAAGAACACCTGAGGAGAAATTTCATTAGACTTTGTGGCCTAATCTGACTTCACCAATTGACTGAGTAAAACCTAGAACCACTGAAATGTTTGCAAACAAATTCCCCAAATGAGAGAGGAATATATCCATGGTTTGGGAAGCTATGCTGTAGACAGAAAACTGAGCATATGTACAGACCCCCTTGCAGAAGAAGGAAAAGTGGAAAGAATTCTCACCAAATATTTTCTTTCATCTTCATTTCTATTCACATGGAAATGTTGTTCTTATGTTTTACAATCTATGAACTCAATCATGCTGGTAAACGGTATACTGGTCATTTTTCTTTTTCATATAGACCCTTTGTAGTTTTTATAGAAAGCACTTTTTAAAAATATTATGGTCACTAGCGTTCAAAGGAGACCCAGGCTTACACATGAACTTTAAATATGCCATAAAACGTAAAACAAATCATCTTAATGCATGAAACAGAATAGGATAGATCAGTAGTCCACGGAAGTAATTAAATCCCGCAGTTTTTTCAAACTACACTTACTTGATCTTAAATCACTTTGAAAGCAGATCAGATCATAAGCATTTCATCTATTTCAAAAATAACTTCTTTTATCTTCTGATTGGAATTAGAATCTTGCCATTAAAATTTTGTTCCTTAGAAAAATACCAACAAGAATACTGTCTCTTTCATTCCTTCTCACATATTCAACCAAAAAGCAACCATTGAGGGACCATAACTTGGAAACAGTTAAGCATCAGTAAGGTTCTGCCATCCACAAGGGAGGGAATAGAAAAGCAAAGCTCACAATTTGGATAATGAAGTACAAAGTGTTTGCATATTTCACAAGGGTTTGGTTTCCTCATGTAAGATCTGTGTTCAAGTTTCAACTTCATGAATTTAAGCATTAATTTTCCAAACATTAATAGTCCACCTGTGGTTGTTAGTAACCGCTATCTAAAGATAAACACAATGATTTGGTTTTGCAAGGAGCTGTTACTGTGCAAGTGTTCCATTTGCTTCTCTTTGTAAGATATCGATTTCACTCTGACTTACTTCTTTTTCAGCATCTTCTAGTTTCTTTTTCTTACTCTCGGGCATTAAATCATCCAACCAGCTGAGTTCCCGTTTCGTAAACAAAAAGTCCATCAGTTTTCTTACAAATACCAGAGCTAACACCTGAAGCAAATAATAAAATAATTTAAAACAGGGAAAAAATAAAAATGGGAGAGGAAGCTTTGTTGTTTTTTTGGTGGAAACAAGTCAATTTCAAGTAAGACTGATATTAAAGTGACACTTGAAGACATGTGTGTATAATAGACATTGTGCTTTTGCATCCTTCATTTCCTTTTCTTACCACAACCCCAGAATAACAGCTCTGATTTTATCCAGCAAAGGAGTCACTTAAAGAAGCTATCTCAAAAAAAAAAAAAAAAAGAAAAAAGAAAAAAGAAAAACCTACAAAATACATTTGACTGTTTCTCAAATAGATGTAGTTAATAGTTTGCATTATTTTAAATGAACATTAAACCATTCTTATCTATGCTGATAGTATTTTAATTAATAGTCATTCAAATTCACTATATTTTTGGAAGTATTTGAAATTTATCCAAAATATTTAATAAAATTTAATTTTAACCACCTCCGAGTTTTTCAGATTTGCTAGTGTATCTTTAATGTTACATTTTGGAAGTTTGTTTTTCTACCCAACTTCAATTAATTCAAACCATTATGAATATTTAGAATGATAGAGACAAAACTAAAATGAATCACGGAAATTCACATATAATCTCAAATCCTATCTTAGTCACTAGCTTTAGCAGCTAAAGTTTACATCGTGGTTTCCCATAATTGTTCAAAATGACTCTACTGTTCCAATTTCAATTTTATGTGTTTCCAAAGAGAGCAGAAAATCAGAGGAGGAGAAAAAAAATTGACTTAGAAATTTCATACCATCATGGGAAAGACAATAGCAGCTCTTGAAACTTTTATTATCCACAAAAGGCCAAGGCAACTCATCTGAATCACTGTGAAGAGATGGACTTTTCGAAGTGGTACATGCCTTAGATATATAAAATCTGGTTGATGTTTTGCGGGCATCCAGAAGAGCTTTATTCTATCAAAGAACTAAAAGATAAACAGACTAAATTGCTTTTTAGAGACAATAAAGTAAGACAAGTAGATGTTTAATATGGTCCAAAATATCACACTTAAGTTGACAGCTGGGCATCAGGACAATGGGACTGATATGCATACACTCAAATGCATAATTTCCGTTTCATAATATCCACATTTATTGCATATGGAGACAGGCTATAAGAGTTTAGAAGAGTTTAAAAATATTAAAGCCAGTGCTAACCGTTGCTACCTGGGAGAGTGTAGCCTTGAGAGACAAAACGTAATCACCATCCTCTTTTTCATTATCACAACACAAAGCTCTTCCTTTTATTTGCCCACTAAGCATCATGGTCCATTCTCTGTCCTCTTCTTTCCTAAAAGAGCTCATCCATACCCATGCTTTCAACTTTCACATGCTTGTTGAGACTCCCAGACCTAGGTCTCTACTTCAGCTCTCTCTTGCCAGAGCTCTCCACCCACATCCTGCTGCCGAGTGGGATGTGTTGACTCTGCTGTTTTGGCCTCGCCACATTGACCCCCAACGAGGTTTTGAGGCTGTTTTTACAAACACAACAGCTTAGCCACAAAGATTTAACCTAGATGAATTACTGTTAATCAAGTCTCTTTCAGAGCAAACTTTGTTAATTTGATTTCTTGTTCAGTTTCTTCTAGTGTACTGTCAAGCCATTTACAATGTTTTCAATTGTATTTTATTAAAATTATTTTCACCTGGAACAGTTATTTCTGTTTAAATTTTACCATGAAGACAGTACAATTATTTTTGGACTATACGGTATTATTGCTCCACTTTCAATTTTGATTTTTATCTACCAAAGCAAATTTTCTCAATTCAAATTTTATAGATTAAATTTTCACAAGAAGCTTAAAACTTCAATCACATTTTACTCACTAACGAATTGTGCTGCATGTTAGTTTTATTTTACGTGGACCATTTTGTTTAATTTTTTTCAGGAAAATTTTTACAGTTTCTAATGTTTCCAACAAGAAGTGGTTATTTAGAAAATGATAGTCTCAAGCACCATCAGTGATATTTCATGCCATTCCTATAGTAATGTCTATTACTTCAAAGAATGATATTTGATTTTATTTCTTGGCTAATTTATGAAAAAAACTGTAACCAATTCTCATCAAATACCCCAAAATTACTCCAAAATGCCAAGGGACAAATATCCATGGGGTTAAATGTTAGGGTCAAACATCCTTTTTTTATGCAAGTTTTGGTTAAAAAAAGATGTTAATATAATATATAATTAATAACAAAATGAATAAAATGTAAATATAAAATATATAAATATAAACTTTATTAAAAATATAAAATATATAAATATAAAAATAAAATAAAATAATACAAAAGGATGTTACTATAATATGTAATATTACATATTAATATATTTAACAATATAATAGGAACCTCAAACTCAAATCCATCTTTTCTTCTGGGTCCTTTGACTTATGGCACAGCCTGCCTACCCTTCTTCCCTCAGTCATCTAAACCAGAATCATATGTAGCTTACTTCATCCACTGTTCATGTACTTATTTATATTCATTAATGCCTTCCAAAATCATTTATTGAAATGTACTTCCATGCAAGTACCAAGTGCTGAATTTCTTTTTCTTGGTTCATCCTTCTCCGTATTGTCTCCAAATATTTCATTAGGTCTTCTTATTCCTATCTCCTAAATATCTCTTTAAGGTACAGTCATTAAACAAAGAAAATTTGGTGATTGGTGGAGGTGGGAATAGGGAAGAAATAAAGTAAAATCCTCTGGCTTATAACTGAATGTTTCAGTTTCTATAGAACTCATTTTTCCCAGCCACCATTTCTCCATTTGGGAAGCTGTTATTGCATAAGTGTACTTCAGTGTGTGGGTGCTTCAATTGTTATTGTTTAAATGGCACATTTGCTTTACTTTGGATTCCTGAAGTGTTGGAATGAATATAGATGTGGTTATATATCTGAGTACAGAAACAGCATTCGTAAGAACACTGTGATCTGTTTTTTCTGCCATGTTGCACAGTGAGAAGCCTAGATAATATGTTTCATAATATTGCCAAACAATCAGGTAGCACATAAGTTCCTTCAACATATAAGGTAACTAATTGACATACTCCTTGAACTATTGGTACTCAGTACATGCATATTACTACTCAAGTAACGATAATCATGATATATGTATCCTGAGTTTTGCACTTAGCTTTTATCTTGTCCTAATATCAATATTCCATTCCTCCACGCAGTTAGCCACAAAATCCCAAATAGGAATTTCGACTTTCTGAGTTGGGGGTTCACTTAAATCTTCACTAACCTTGTTTCTCAGTGTGAGACCCTGCTTACTGCTTCATCTGTGCTATTTAAAACTCATTATACTTTTCTCATGGGCCTTTAATAATGTTTTCCTCAATTTTCATTTGAGAGATTCACACCCCAAATAATTCCAAAACTTGACATTCTTGTTTAGTTCTAAACCTCATGGGTATAAAATCATGTGAGTGGAATTAGGGGGAAAAATCTGTTGAAACCTATCAAAATGATTTTACTTTGTTTCTTAAACTTCTGCTGCTGTATTTATGTGAGCCTGGGGCCTAATAATAAATACTTTTCACTTACAGATGAAATTAGTACTCGTGGAACTTTTGCCAAAGGCAAAAAACAGTAAAACAAATAAACAAAACCCCTTCAGTACTCTTCTCTATCTGCCTTACCAAACCAAGTCTTTCAAAATACACTTTTCATACATGAAATTATAAATGAGCAAATTAAATCTTATTAGAGTAAAATTTAAATGCATAACACACTTCTCAACCATTTCCCTCTCCCAAGTAAATTTTACCCAAGCGTAAGGAAGAACAGTCATAGTACCTATTTTGGGTGTCCAGTGATCTTTCAATGACTTCATATCGAAATTTTGCCTCAGTTCTGACATCTAGTACCTTCCTAAAGCTGAAGTGCTTTTTCTTCTCCCAAAGTCTGAAACTGGTTGGTTGTTCATTCAGGAAGAGGGTTTCTGTGCTCCCTGTCCCTTGGTGTCAAGAGTTTAGCTAAGCTACCCCATGGTTTTCTGCCTCGGCATCCATTTTGTTTGGCTAAGCAGCCTGTGGTCACCTGAATCGACACTAGTTCCTCATGTAGGCACATGCCCTAGATAACAGCCAGCAGAGTCACAAGTAAATGTAAGTTCCTGAGATGACTCCCCCAAATGTCCTTGCAGTCAATAGTCTCCCCTAACTTCCAGGGCCTTCCCCTTATGTGCTCCTTAGATAAGACCCGCCTGGTGCTTACCAAAACTCTGCTTTTTATTTGAATTGATCAATCAGCCTTAGACCAGAAACCCCAAAGCACTCCACCCACAAATCCTAACAAAGGCATGTGCCCCAGGTCTTGATTCTTTCTCTGTCTGCACTCTGCCTTGACTTCCCCATACAGACACTTAAGGTACTTCCTCCCGGACCTGTGAGTGATAAATTATCTACTTCAATTTCTCTTCTAGTCTATCCTTGACCCACAGCTTGCCATCCAGCACCCTGTGCTCCACTTCACATGTGTGAATTTAACAAATTCATAATAGGTAACTTTTCTTTCATGTCTTTGAACAGCAATGAAACTAGCTGTGTCATAGAAAAAGCAGCAGTTTATGTTTTCCTTTGGCCAACAAAAAATGAACTACACTTTACAATAAATAACCCTCAAAATTCTCCTTTCAAGAAAATTTAAGTGTTTTAGATCAATGATGTTAAGTGAGGAGATAAGATTTTTCAAAGGCAAATTTAAGTAGAAATCATGTGGCTTTCTTCCCTGGGTCTCTCTGCATCCGTTCTTCTTATAAAGACCCCCATCATTGTATTTAGGGTTCACCCTAAATGCTGAATGAGCTCATCTTGAGATCCATAACTAATCCTTCTTCAAAAACTCTATTTCCCAATAATGTCCCATCTGAGATTCCAGGTGGACATGACTGGGGAGAACACTATTCAAGCCACTATAGTATCCTGAGCATGAAGAATTTGCCAACCGCCTCTCCAAAGATATAGGATACCATTGTGGTTACTTTAAAATGTGTCCATGAATTCTTCAATAATGCCTCTTCAAGAGATGGAGTCTAATTTCCCTCCATGTGTGCAAGCTGGACATAATGACTCACCTCTAGCAAATAGAAAAAAATGGAAGTGACCATGTGTAACTTTGAAGACTAAGTCAAAAGGCACAGTGACTTCACCCTCACTCTCTCTCACGTTGCTCACTCTGACGGAAGTTAGCTTCCAAGTCATGAGGGCACTTAAATGTCCTATGGAGAGCCTGTCTGGCCAGAAACTGAGGCCTCCTACCAACAGCCACAGAGGAACCGATGCCTTTTCCCACAGCTGTGTGATAAGCCATCTTGGATGTAGGTCCTCCAGTCTTAGTCAAGCTTTTGGATGCCTGCGGCTCTTGTCCACAACCTGATGGCAACTACATGAGACATCTTGAGCCAGAACCACCTGGCTAATCTGTTCCCAAATTCATGACCCACACAAACTGTGAGATAATAAATGTTCATTGTTTAAGAGTCACTAAGTTCATTTTAATTTGTTATGAATTGTTATATAATTTGTTAATAGAAAATTAATACAACTATATTAAACCAATACTTACTTAACTAATAAGTTTTCCTTTATACCTTGAAATTGCCTTACCCTATACCTTTATTTTTAGTTTAATTAAAAAAAAAATTCTATAAATATCATTGTACTAATAATAGAAAAAACAAACATAAAAGGAAAAAAAATCACCCAGGATCTCACTACCTTAATAAATTGTTTTTATATCTCTACCTTCTTTTTTGATCCATTCACACTTACAGCTTTATAAACCTATATGGTAGGTACAGCTTGTTTTCCTATCTTTTTGCTCTGCATTAAGCCATAAGCATTTTCACCATGTTCCTTTTATGGCCATCATAATTACCAATCTTAAATGACTGTAACATAGACCACTTAATTATTTTACTGCTGATGGATAATTGGGTTATTTCCAATATTTTGATAGTATGTGTTACAATGAACATCTTTGTGCATACAGTTCTTCTTTTCTGCTCCATATACATGATTACAGTTCAAAGATTACAAGCATTTGGTTATATTTTGAAATGTACTGTTATGCATTTTCTAAGAGGGTTGTAAAGTCTAAACCTTATACAGTTTTAATATAACTTATGGTAAACAAAAGTACCTTAAGATTATGAACCAGTTTGAAGAAATTTAATTGTGGTCTGAAAGCTGCTCCTCAGATGATGTCATTTTCTTAGTTATCACATGATTTAGCATCAATAGACTTAAGATAAGTGATCACAGACGTGCGTGGTTTACTGTAAGCAATTTACCTGAATTCCCTTTAGAGATGAAGCACCCATATAAAGAAACACTCCATACAGCACTGGCATGGGAATAAACTGTAAAAGAACAATTGGAGAAAATATACAAGTTATTTTCAAATAACTGGTCATGCTATTTTTCACTTACCAAAGAAAAACACAGAAAAATAATATTTTAGAAGCAATATAGGGCAGAGCCAGAAGCCCCGGGTTCAAATCCTAGCTTTAGCACTTTTTAGCTGCATAACCTTAGGTAAGTTACTTAAGTTTTCCTGTGTGTATCTAAAAAGGGATGGTAATAATAGGGTTGTTATGATTATTTAATAGGTCAAAACCTATAAAAGGGCATATAAAAATATTAACTACTATTATGATTCTACTTTAGAGAAATTTGTATTTTGTTTCACAACGGTAAGATATTCGGATTAAAGATGAAGAATGGAACTAACATCTAGATGTTCTGACATTATGCCAGATATTTGCAAACATGTAGACTCTTCAGTTTTTCTCTTTTTATTGGAATAGCTCAGCATAATTGTAGCTCTATAATTACTTATATAACAGAAATTAATTCTTGCAAATATGCTTACATAAAGGATTAAATATAAATAAACTCATATAAATGATTAAATCATTCCATTAGAACATTCAAATTATAGACAACTAAAATGAGTTATAATTTAAAATACAATTGACATACCTTGGTAATATCTACCAAAATTCTATGACAAAATAATTACTCTTTAAAGCTCTTCAAAATAGACTCAATTATTTTCAATGTGAAGAAAATAAGTATATACAATGGTGAGGCCCATGCAGTAGTTTCATGAAATATTTAATATACAAAACTGCATATGTGGCCATGACCATTACGTGGCTCATCTCTGCAGCTCTATCTTATACTAGGTAATGTTAATTGCAAATGCATCTGACAAGAAAATAGAGACTTTAGTTCATGTAGGCCTGCAGTGAATTCAGATCACAAATCAGTTAGAAATAATGAGTGACTTTTCCCCATAACTTGATAACTATTTCAAAATTACAGTAATATTTACACATTGCCAGGCTAAATTTCTTCTGTATTTAAGGTTTCCAAAACACAGCACTTAACTTCCCCCATTAAGAAGTTATATAAACATGGTAAAGAAATTCATCACTTTTGTCACATGCCATTCAGTATTTGCAAATTGATGGCTTAGATTTAAATGAAATGTCTTAAGCAATAGTAAATATATTCTGCCTTCTCTTAACTTCATAAAGGCAGATTTCATTACCTTCAGAATACTGGTCATAAAGACTGATGAACCCATAAGAATAAAAATCATAAGCCCAGTAACCCTTTGTTCCCGAATGCCAAGAAACTTGGGCTGTTCTCCTGGAGCTGAACATTCTGATTCCAGTTTTAAGCTGTTGACATGAGTGATGGACAGGACAGTGGCAGCCACAAACCATGGCAGGCCCATGATGGAGCACACCCCAAGCATGACAGCCACCATCAATAGATCCAGATGGTACCCACAACCTTTCTGTTAAAAGAAAGAGAAGAGGATTCTCTTAGGAACTGAATTTAGTATAGAGACAAATGACACCACCACCATGGAACAGTAAGAATAGAAAAGAGATACTATCTTGAGTCAGACAACTGATTCTAAAATGCAAAATAAATTAAAGATAAAAAAGTAACAGTCTGAAAATATATAATCCACTTAAAGAAAAGTTGCAGATGTTCCTATTACAATTATGATTATAGTAACTTCAACCTACTTTAATAGGTTTAATGTATGTCTGGGTTAATATTACATTAGCTTCCATTCTATTTCTGTTGGATAATTCAAGTCATTATTAAATACAGTCACTTCTCTTAGTTTCCTTAAACGGGCAAGTTAACTCACAATTCATACATCTACTCATTCATTATTAATTCATACAAAAAATCACCGAACACCATGTACCAGACACCAGGTAGAAAACAGAAAACAGAGTTAAGGACCGTATCCACAACAGTGCTCAGATGGCCTGAGTGTGAACAGAAACCACTTCCTGACAAGACTCAAGAAGCCCTTCATATCAGATCTCCTAAAGAGAAACTCTGCTCAAACACCGTGTTTCCATTTGCCCTCTTTTGTCTCAATGGGTGGGTGTCTCAATGTCTTACTGGGAAAAATAATACCATGGAATCAAAGCTTCCTTATACACACCTATTTTTATCCTGATACAGCTCTTGCTCTCTATCTTGTTCTCATTTGTTTCAGTTTCAACACTAGAAAAATTTGCCTCTCCCTAAAATGAATTTTTGTGTTTTCTCTCTACTCCACTATCACTGACCTCCAGGTGTTGCAAACTTCAGTGCTTTCTAGGACCAGACAGGAAACGTAATTGAGAAAAAATAGGTGCAGGGGGCATGTGGAGTGGAGATGCAGGGAAGTGAGACATGGGTGACTGGCTGAGGGCTCTGAGGAAGAAACTAAAGGGCAAATAGCCAACAGCACTTGCCTCTCCCTTCACCACCCCATCTCCCATAGGAAATTGTCAGTGGAAAGCTTCAGAGGTAGCAAATGGCTTGGCCTATTTTACATTCCAACTGTTAATGACTAACTTCATGAAAGGTCAAATAATACAGTGGTTAAGGGCTTAGGTTCTGGAGATACATGGCCTGGGATCAAATACTGGCTCAACCAATGCCCTTGCAAATCATTTAACCTCTTCTGCCTCTGTTTCCCTATTTGAAAAAGGATGATGGTGATAACAGGAGTCACTTCACTGGGTTGCTGTGAGAATTACATTATTTAATTTTGAAAATTATTCAGAACAATGTCTGATACATACTAAGCACTCAGTAAATGTTAGGAACTATTATATTCTGGCAATTGAACAATACATTTTTATTTGTACTCATTTGTTTCAAGGCTTCTCAATAAAAAGATGTGTTTCTTAAGGGCAGGTAACATATCATGTAATTTCTCAGTATTCCCTATAGATTTTAATGCAATCATTGGCATACAATAAGCAATCAATAAGGTACAGATTGACTTTTTTGGAGGAAAATATGCATCATTAAAACATCTTTCAGAATCAGATTTAATAAGTATAATTTGAAATAAATATAGCCATTACATTTGTTATTATGAATATGAGCAGAAATTACCAGTTTTTCTAGAGGAATAATTTTGATTTTTTTTTTACAGGCAGTTTTACCGAACTGCAAGCAGTTCTTAGTTACTATGAAATCTCATATAGCCTAGAGTGTGAAACATCCTATTTGTTGCATATTTGTCATGATACTGTTTTTTTTTCTATTTTGTTTTGTTAATTGTTTGATTAAGAAAAACACTCTTAAAGTCGGCTGTACTTCCTTTTCTTTCTGCTTACCCCTGCGAAATTATAAAAGTGCAGGAGACAACAGTGAGGAGAAAATGGCTGATACCCACAAAAGGACATTTTCCACCTCTGCTGTCACTAATTCACAGTGCCCTTCCTCGGGGTGGCTTAGCCGTAGCGGTGTTCCAGTTCACCAGAATGTCTAAATGCAAATTCTCTCGTCCATATGACTCTAGAGACTCTTTTTTGCAAGTAACTCGGCAAAGGTTTTTATCACTAAGAGCTGGAGAGCGGGAAGAGAAACACGCTGGTACCAGCTTAACCAAAACGGCATAGGAAGAAGCTTCACCAGGGCCACACTACGGTCTTCTGGTCCTTTTGAATGAACGGTTGGGAAGATGTGGCTGCATAGAATAGAACGCAAATTTTGGTCCCTTTAAAGAGCATGTCTTTACCGCTGAGAGGAGTGTTTTGTCCTAGGGATCCTGGAGTGAGAAGGATGTAGAATAGCAAAGGACCTAAGTACTCAAGCCTCTGCCTGTGAGGGAGCAAGCAAGATGTGAATAGTGCCCCCTGGGCCATTTTGCAAAGTTATGGTACTGCTAAGAGAGAATGGAAGAGGTGCTAACAGCCATGAGATAAACATCAGGGAAGGGCAGAGGACAGGGGCTCTGAGAGTCCGGCTTGTCCTTTTAGCACACCCTGGAGCTTCCCAGGGTCCACACTCACTGGGGCTTAATAATAGAAAGAAGGCCTTCTTCATGATAGTGATTTCCTATAGCTCTTACCTAGTGTTTTAAAAAGACAATACAAATATAAACAGTGGGCCTCTGGATTGCAGGAAGCAAACAAAATAATGGTTTCCAAGTGAATAATTTCATTTTTAACTTTAGAAAGCTAGCTTTGTACAATACAAGCCTCTAATAAAAACCAAAATATAATTTCCCCCTGATTATGGTGTACAGCAATGGGAGCATCTTAATTTAATGTGAATCAAAGGAAATAAAGCAGTTCTGGCACTTCCACTAATTAATCATCATCATCCTTCTTGCCTTTCATTAGATATCTTAAAACTTGGTCTTTGTACCCAAATTATTAGCTGATAGGCATGACAGCCAAAGGGAAGTATCCTTTTGTCAGAGAGAGAACTCTGTACCTTCTAACATATTTCTGTAGATTTTTTTCTGAAATAAAGACAGAATCAGAGCTTTTATTCTCACTTTCATCCATGAATCACAGGAAATGGACATATGGGAGGAAAAGGGAGCATAGCAACAGGTGATGCTACACCAGACCCCACTAAAACCAACATGCAGCAAGACAAGAGGCCAGCCAAGAGGACCATCTGATACCCAGATGCCACTGCTGAAAAAATTCATTTCAAAGCTTGGCAGCAATTTCCTGCATCTGTCAAGTTAACCACATAAAAGACTATAGATTGACATGAAGAACCAGGCTGACAAAGAGGGCAAAAAAGAACATATCAAATGCCATAATCATCAAGAGAATGTGGTGCCAAATGAATGTTGCAAATGCATTCATTTACTCAAGTGATCTGAGATTGTATTGCTGTTTATTAAAAATGATGTCAAAAGAAGCCTGAACTGTCTACAGAAACATGTAGAAAAGCCCACAGTTGTAGCTTAACAGAAACTTTCTTTTCGTAAGATAATATCTTTTTTTCCACTTTTAGAGAATGTGCTTTTTTTAAAAGCAGTTATTTCTAATGCTTTTCAAAGGGAGTCAGCTAACCTATGCCTATCCCACTTTTCTAGGTAAGAAAACAAAAGAAGCTAGAGTGCGAGTCTATACCTATATATAATTTAGGTGATAATTTGCTTTCTCAAATTTTTACATTTGCAGCTTCTATCACTCTTGAATGACCCAAAAGATCATGGAGTGCAGTGAGTTAGAGTTTTGCTAATTTGAGCTTCTTCATTCTGAGAGAGGAGAAAGTCACTTAGTGAGTTGGGCCAACTTCTTCAGCTCAAAGCAGCTTTACCGTGTCTATAGTAACACTCTCAAAATGATAAAAACATTTTTAATGGCATGAAAAAATTTCTGTACAAGAAAACAACTACTGCTTTGGTAATGGAAGTAAAGAAAAGGTGAAAATGTAAGTTTGGGAGACAACAAAATGATGAATTCCAAGGTGACTTCGATATAGGATATGAACTAAGATATAGGATGTGGGGTCAAACCAGGTGCTTGATACAGAAACTAGAAAACACAATTCATTGAACTACTTCAGGGCATGATCCAACCAAGGCAAAAACGGGTTTTCAAGTGATAAAAAAAAAAATTAGTAAAAGCTGAAAATGTGGTTAACTTGTGGTCTGGGGATATACTCAAGAAACACGTATCTTTTCCTGACAATGTGGTTCAAGTCAAAGCCAGGAGACTGTACAAACATTTCAGTGAAGCAACAGGTGGGGAGACCAGCTCTGGAACCAACCGTTACTCTGAGTCAAGACTGTTCTGAGAAGGTGATCTTTTGTTGTTAGCAGGAAAATCAGCAGCAGCAGACCACACTATACTGAAGCTTATAGAGGACAATGGTTACAGGCAAAAAAAAAAAAAAATTAAAATTAAAAAAGTGTTCAGTGTAGATAAAATATATCTTCACTGGAAGGAATTTGCTTTGAAAACATCTCCATCTAAGGAGGAGGACAGAGTGTTCAGACTTACAGTGACCAAGAAAAGATTAATTCTTGGGGCGCCTGGGTGGCACAGTCAGTTGAGTGACCAGCTCTTGGTTTTGGCTCAGGTCGTGATCTCAGCGTCATAAGATTGAGATCCCCACCCCCACCAACTGCCACAGTTAGGCTCAGTGGGGAGTCTGCTTAAGACTTTCTCTCCCTCTCCCTCTGCCCCTCCCCTCCATGCTCACTCTCTCAAATAAATAAATAAATCTTTAAAAAAAAGATTAATTCTACTCATGGCAATATAGCATAACCTCTGATTAAATCACTTGCTCTATTGTTTACTAAATCTAGCCTATTAAGGAATAAAATATAAATCTTTTGATTGCATAGTCATTTATTTGTATGGTAAAACATTAATTACAAATCATGTAATATATTTTAGTAATACAGCCTCAAGTTTATTTCCGTGACAAAAATATTAAATGCTTTAATGCTACATTTAATTCTACAAAAGCAAGTACTTAAAAAGAGCACTTAAAGGATGTTTTATGGTATTTTAGCTATTCTACATGATATGTATACAGTGTATTTGTTGATTTAGAGCTTTGGAAAGGCTGTCAATGTCAAGGGCCTACCACAGGCTCATGAAGAACAAGGAGCAGATGTTATGTGATTTATAAGGTTGAGAGACCTGGAAAGAACAAGGACAGAGAACGAACCAAAAGGTTATATCACTCTCAGCAAATCTTCACTTACTTCTTCATTTTGTTTCAATATGGTTCCATTAACATGTAGGAAAAAAAAATACTGCCTGTATTAGTTTAGCTGATAGTCTTTACAAAGAATAATTTTTCAGCAAAATCAGTGGGATTTCTGCCTAATTATAAAGGCTAAAAACAAAAACAAAAAATCTGACTTCATTTGAAGGGGAAACAATAATGATATGGCTTACTTTCTTCCTAAAATAGGAGGCTTTGAGGTCATTTTGAAACATGTCATATAAAAAATATATATACGGCCATTAAAAATGATGATCAGATTTACATGGTTGGCGTGGGATGACTACTATGATAACGCTCTTACATGAAAAATAATACAAGTAATGTATGTAGTATGAAAACATATATTTGGCTCTATTTCAAAACTTTAACAATGTAATCTCTAGGAAATAAAATGATAGTGTTTTTCACTTTTGTCTTTTAACTTTTTATACTGTCTAATTTTTAAGGCAAAATCATATACTACTTTGTGAGAAATATAGAGATGTTTTCAGTTCTAAAAAACAAGTTGGTGTCTAGGAAAATGTTTTCCTACTTCCTGATAGTTAACAGACAAACAATATTCAACCTAAAGGAGGTGCACATGTTTTATAGATCTATTTAATCAACTATGTAACTGTCACAATTAATCAGTGGTAGAATTTGCTTTTGCAGATGACTGATATCTTAAAAGAAAATAATATTTTGAAATAATTTTTATTAAATAAGTAGGCTATTAAACTTGGAAATCTGAATTCCTTGTTTTGAGGGATGCACATCACTCAAAGTTTCCAATATTGAATGGAGTAGTCTTGGATCCAGCTCATATAGGCTATGAGAAACAATTGTTTAATTTTCAAAATTTTTTTGATGCCAATTGATATCACATTGGTAACTTGAAATGGGCCATGGTGGGGGTTCTCATACCATGAAAATTAGCAAACATTATAAATCAGGGTTTCTCTCTTTAAAATGCAGAGAACTGGTTGTTAACCATCTACTAGCACACCACTTGTCTAGTTCCTAAGACTTTTTGAGCTATTTTTGTAAAATTACCTTTTTTAAAAGTTTTAATTTAAACTCCAGTTAGTTAACATACAGTGTAATATTAGTTTCAGGTGTACGATATAGTGATTCAGCACTTCCATACATCACCCGGTGCTCATCACGAGTGCCCTCCTCAATCCCCATCACCTATTTCACCCATCCTCCCCCCCACCTCCCCTCTGGGAACCGTCAGTGTGTTCTCTACAGTTAAGGGTATGCTTCTTGGTTTGTCTCTCTCTCTCTCTTTTCTTTTTTTTTTTTTGACAGAGAAAGAGAGAGAGAGAGCATAAGTTGGGAGGGGCGGCAGGCAGAGGGAGAAATAGGCCCCCTGCTGAGCAGGGAGTCCAATGTGGGCTCTATCCCAGGACCCTGAGATCATGACCGACTGGAGCTGAAGGCAGACGCTTAACTAACTGAGCCAGCCAGGCATCCCCCTCTTTCTTTTTTCCCCTTTGCTCATTTGTTTGCTTCTTAAATTCTGCATAATTAAGAATCTTATTTGACAAAACCAAAAAGTGAATTGAACAAGCTCCTTTTAGGAAAAGGTTTGAGCACTTGAGTTACTTTCTATAAAGAGAATGAAGAACGCTCTTTGTTTTCACATAGACACACATTCTCCTCCAATATATACATAAAATTCCTTTTTAGTAAGATTTGTTAGAAATAATTGTGCTTTCTCACGTTAATGCCATTACTATTTTCCATCAAATAGTTCAATCAGAGATTGTTTAATCCTTCTAACAAACATACTTATAAAATTCTATAAAGCATGATTTCTGTTGCTCTGACAAGGACCTTTTCCTAGAGTTTAAAGAGTGTATGAAGATAGCTGGGAATTATCTCATGATACCAGAACAAAACAATTTGATTAACTGTGCATGTTCTGCTTTTATAAGGTTTGATTTGGATTATTTTTTTAAAAGATTTTATTTATGTACTTGTCGGAGAGAGAGAGAGCACAAGCAGGTGGAGCAACAGGCAGAGGGAGAAGCAGGCTCCCCACTGAGCAGGGAGCCCAATGTGGGGCTTGATTCCAGGACCCTGGGATCATGACCTGAGTCGAAGGCAGCTGCTTAACCAACTGAGCCACCCAGACATCCCTGATTTGGATTATTTTTGACCACTCATTGATATCGTGGGTTTCATTTAACATATTCCTGTAAGTGATAGTGTTCACATTGACTATCTCAAAAATATTGCACAGCAGTGAATAACTTTGATAATTCACAATTGCAAAATGGCAGGGTCAGAATATAGTAAGTAAGATATATCCATATTTATTATATTAGTTTATTAAAAAAGTCATTGAAATCTGCAGTAAAACTCAACAAAGGTATCACTTACAAATGATAACATCTATGGCTGGGTTTTGTTTTCATAGACATCATGGACAGATGCATAACTAAACCAAATGAGAACTACCTGAAGATGTAATTTGTTCCAGTAATGAATGCAATCTAATAGGCATACTTAGGGCCAAATAGAGAAGTAGAGGAATCGCACACACAAGACAGATTGGTAAGCTGCCCTTCCCCAGAATAAACTGTTATTTCATTAACATACGTTAAACATGGTAAAGAAAGTTACAACCTCGGCAAAGTGCATTATTTTACATCCTGGAAGTAAGGTTTCAGAGTTTAAGCTTGGCCAAGTGCTATAAATTAATTTTTAAAAAATTAAAAATTAATTAATGTTAAACTCAGTGTGAGACAAAGCGTCATGAATATAGACAATAAAAATTACAAACCTGAAGACATTATCTTAATATTTCACTGTACAGATGACTAGAGACTACAGGTAAAGTATAATAAACATCAATGTCAGTTAAGGCACAATGATTTACATTAAAATGGATGTTGAAATGTACCTTTAGTTTATGCTCCTTTCTGTTGATGATGACAGCTGTAATCTGTTGGTCCATAAAAATAAGAATAGTGCAAAGCAGAGCTGGAATAATAGCAGCTATTACTGTCCACCATGGATTTGGACCTAAAGGTGTAACAAACCAGCCACGATCATCTCTGGTAGGCTGCAAGAAATAAAATGATGTAGATAGTTAGTGACTGGATTAATGAATACCTAATCAAATTAAGTCTTACAGATGCTACCACAAAAGCCCTAATTATAAATTGATATGCTAAGTGAGCTATACTTAATAATAATAGTCAGATTTACAAAGCATTTATAAGGTACAAGGCACCAGTCTAAGTACTTCAAATATTTTAATTCATTTTTTTCTTTACCACACTTTAAAGAAGGTGCAGATAATAAAACTGAGGCAGAGCAGGGTCCAGTAAATGGCCCAAGGTCCCAAAAGTAGTAAGCGGTGGAGACAGAATTTAAACTCTGACAGACTGGCTCAAAAATCTCTGTTCTTAATCAATACCTATAGTATATAAAATAATATTAATATTTACCATTTACAGTTGACAAATTTATTTACATTTATAAAGAGCCCATTGACAACTGCGTATAACTCAGTTTAGATGTGTGCACAGGTCATTATTGCAAATGGCAAAAAGACACTTGGTCATATCAGGAGCTCTGGGAACGGTTCTAAACATTGCTGGTGCCTGAGATGAGTCCCAAAGGAATTTATTTTTGACATTCTTTGAAGACCTCCCAGCCCTGTCTGACAAGTGAGAAAACTGAGGCTCAAAGAGGTTAAATAACTGGCCCAAGGGTACATAATTCGTTAGTAAATGGTAAGAATTCTATCCCAGACCTAATTTTTTCTCTTTTCCACAGCCTTATCCACTGTACAATTTTGCGTCAAGATAATGCATTTTCCTTTAGTTTCAAAATGCTTTCTTATCTTTCAGGAGTGTTGTGTGTGGATATTCCCGCTGGAATAATTGACAGGAGATTTTTTCAAGTGGCCTCTAGATTCCATTTCTGTTTTTTTCTTTTTAATATTAGACCAAAATTTTAGCCATGTTGTGGGCATTTTATTGAATACTCTATTAATCTATATTCCTTCCATTTTCATGAAAACCTCATCCTCTAAATAAGATTAGACCTAGAGATGGAGAAATAGATTATAAATGCTATGATAACTTCACCTTGAAAACACTTGGTACTTGTAGTTTTGGAGATGGGATCCCAATGGCATAGTCAATTAAAACCATACAGAGAATTGTAAGAAAGACAGCAAAGTCACTCACTATGGATCGAACCTAAAAATAATGAAAATGCTTGTCACTTGAAGAACTATAAATAGTAAGGAGTACTCAAGAACATAATCCAGAATCAAAATTTATAATCACTTAATGACATAATATCATAGTATTATATTTTGTGCTTACTATAATATTACCACTAGCTCTGTCAGAACCTGAATATATATTTATGTATTCTGTTGCTAAGATGGATACGCACTCAGCCTTTCTAGAATGAGGCATTATGCAATAGCTAAAATGGTGATTGCGCTGTTTTCAGTATTTAACGTAAGTTTATTATGAGCTCAAGTGTGTGAATATTTACAACACAGAATAAGACTGCATGGCCAGAATCTGGCTGAATTTTAAGATTTTTTTCTCCCACAGGTAACATTTTAATATGATAAACCGAAAGCATAATAAAAGAATCTATTTATATTGAAGAAGCATAATACTTTGGCTAGTTTATCTGGATGTTAAGTATGTGTACAACAGAGTGGGAAAATTTAAAAGTAATTCTGTGGTAAGCCAGATATTTTTTCCTTTTTAAAAAATTTTAATTCCAGTCCAGGTAACATACAGTGTTATATTAGTTTCAGGTGTACAGTATAGTGACTCAACAGTTCCGCGTACTACTCAGCGCTCATCAAGACGGTATGCCAGTTTTTTTAAAGCCATGTTTCGTTTTTAAAGCCATCTTCAAGAAAAAATCCTATTACAATCATCGACAAGGTATGGCTTCTATTAGGATGACTTTTTGACTCATACACCCACACAAAATGCAGGAGATTATTGTTCCAACTTACTAAAAAAAAAATTGTATCAATCAAATTGAGCTTTGGGGAAAGGAATTAATCTTCCGCCTTAAGGAAGGAAGAGGTGACAAAAACAGAAGTTTTCTCTGGATGAAACAGTTCTCAAAACATTTTCTTAAAGTAGAATTTTGATCATAATCTTTAGCTCATCCCTGAAAAGCTTGTTTTCTTGTTTCTTTTTTTTTTTCTTTTTTTTTTCTTTTTGGCTGAGTCAGACATTATAGGTGTTACTTTGCAGTGTTAAATATTGAACTAAGCTGTTTCTCTGTTTACTTTCCTCTCCAAATATGCAGATGCAAACGTAGTGGGTTAGGGGGAGGGACTGACACTTTAAAAATGAAAAAGAGAATAGTGTTCCAATGAGTCTTGCAGGGGCTTTCCCAATTAGAGAATGTAACAGTGGCTCCTATGAGGTATCTGTCAGGCTGGAATAGTTCCCACTGTTCACTGGGCAAGAAAGTGACAATCAGTAATGCAGTGTGTGCTTTTGATTTCCAAAAGCAGTAAGTGGGAGAGTGGGAGCTTATCTTTGGGATCCGAAGTTAGCATAAAAGCCTAGAGGGCATGTGCTGTCCTACCACCTGCATCACGAAATGCTTGTCTCTTCACCTCTCTCCCTGTACCTCTCTCCTAGCCTGGCAGCTCCCTCACACACACCCACAAAGCCTTTTCCTGGCTCCTTGTATGGCAGCAATTGCTAGTTCTTTTGTCTTAAAACACATCTGACTCTATAACATGCTTTATGTTGGTTTATGTTTGGATCAGGAAAATTCTAGTCGAAGTACCTTAGTTGGAAAATAGCGGCTCGTCTTGAACTGCTTCAGGGTGGCTGACAGAGTAACTGTGGAAAAGAACAGGATCACTGACCAAAACAGAACATCTGGTACATATGGGTGATCGTGGCCACAAGCTCGTCCAACATATTCTCCATGCAATGATTTGCATTCCTGCCAGAGAAGTAAAACAAATGGAGCTAGTTAAGAAAGAAAAGGACACACTTTCAGAAAACTAACATCTGAAGATCAACTGTAGTTGAGACGTTGAAGCTCTTCATTTATGGCTCTCAGTGATTTAACAGACATCAGAGTAAGCTTTACGAATTTTATATGGATAGGTAGTAAGCAATATTGGAGATTTATATTATGTTAAAATTGAACATGAACCACTTTTTAAATTTTTGCTTTTTTCAAATTAAATTTAAATCTGTAAAACTAATTGATCTACCAATCAATGTTATTTAACCTCATATCTGCCAAGTTCCTAACACTAAATTTATGGAAAATATGATATACGTGAAAGTGAGTTGTTACTAGGGTCAACACGACACCAAAGCATTTAAATATATCATCTTAATTAATTTCCACATCAACCCTATGAAATAGGGAGATGTCATTATTTCTATTTCATGTCTGAGGAAACAGATACGGGGAAGTAAAGTAATTTGCTATGGCCTCACTGCTGCTGAGCAGCTGCTGTGCTTTGGTACAAACATAGTGCCTATGGTGGGAATATTATTGCACATTAAAGAAGAACAGTGATTTTGTAGAATTATCTAGTCCAAAAGCTACCAAGAAAGGTGAGAAAGGCAATGAGAAAACCATGATACATTCCTACTAGAATAAAACTGGGAGTCAAAGAGGTGGCTCAAATTTAGATTATAGAAAAAAAAGAGAAAGTTAGTACATGAGCAAGGGAAAGCTCATATTTACTGTGACTTCTCGTTTTTTGTTTTTCCCTGGTATGTATTTTTATCAGCCCCTGAAGGATCATTCTAATTACTACCTTAGCCATGAGGTGGCAGCAAAGGCAAAAAAATTTCTTTTCTCCAAGAAAAACTGAGCATTTAAACATTAATATTTTGAAATGAAATAAAAAATTCTCTTTAAAACTCATTTTGGTTTCTTTTATTTCATAGTAAAGATTAGATTACTGAAGTATTAGTTTTTTTTCAAAACAGAAAATCATGATTTAAGTGATCCAGTGACCTCATTAGAAGTACTTGAGATATTCTGGACCTAAACAGAAATTGAATTTATTGAGGATCCTTCCGTACCTTCAAAAGATTTTAGAGTAGATCACAGATAGCCCACATTTTTATCTAAAAACAAACCAACACCCAGTAAAATCTATTTGGGGCAGCTATCCCTAAGGCTAGGATTCTTGAAAAATACTGTTAGCTTACCTTACAATTATCTAAAAGAATTGTCCCCTTTTCTAATCTAGCCCCAAATACCTTCCTTGCTAGCTAAAGTTGAGTTCCAGTTATCCATATTAAGCTAAGATAGAGCACAATAACTTGGTTAATTAAAAGACCAAAGAAACCACACCCTCCCAGCCATAATTATGGTTTTAATTTTCCTTCTCTCAAAACTCTTAAAAAATAGTGTCAGAAGTGAATCCTTGAATTTTTAGTCTTTTCTCTTGCCCTTGTCCAGAGACACTGGTAGAGCAATCATTAAGCAAAGTAATGGTTAAGCAGAACGGAAAAACACAAAGAGGAGCTGGAAGTTTCCCTGCAAACACACTATCTGTAGATTCGTGGCCATCTTCAGTCTTTCATGCAGGTATAAAAGTCTTCTAAATATTCCTTAGACTTGGCTGGGTTTCGTCCTCAGTTCTTAAGAACATAGATGCCACTTAAAGGATCATTTAACAGACATATAATCTATAATAAATTGCCAATAGCTTGCCTTGTTACTTTAATTCAAAACAAATTGGAAAAGGGTGTTTTTTTTTCTTCCTTTGTGAGGGGCAATATGCTATTTAAAAAGAAAAATTTTGACCTACAAAAGTCTACAATTATTTTCTGGTTTATACTCCTAACACATACACACGTGCACACACACACACACACACACACACAGACACACGAACCAGTCCTGAGATTTAGGAGTGAAAACAAAATCTAAATCCTGTGGGCTTTTTTTTTTTTTAATCTAACATATGGTTTCACTTACAAAAATTTAAAAAATGATTGTTGACCAACTCATTTCTACTAATTCTTCTTCAAACATATTCTAAGTTTCAATTTTATAAGTTCACAAAAATTTAGTTTGATAAGAAATAAAATATATTTATTCATTAGTAAGACTAAGAAATCAAAGTTGGCGTCAGGATCTTCCCCCTTAGATATGTACAAGCTAAATATATGATTCTGAGACAATTGCTAGTTAACTGCATGTGAATATTTTAAACCGTGCCTAAGAATTCCTTGTAATGACTGATTTTGAGATACTGTTAAATTATTTATTTATTTATATAAACCTGTATTTATATAAAAGAAACTTATATATTTTAGCTTGCCATGAAAGACCTGAATTAAATATTACTCACAATAGCCAAAATATGAAAATAACCTAGATGTCTGTAGATGGATGAATGGATTAAGAAAATGTGGTATAAATATACAATGGAATATCAGTTACCCTTAAAAAAGAAGGAAATCCTGTCATTTGCAAAAAACATGAATGAACTTGAGGGACATTATGCTAAGCAAGATAAGGCAGACATGGAAAGGCAAATACTTCATGATTTTACTTATATGTGGAATCTAAAAATTCAACCTTGTAGAAGCAAAGAGTAGAGTGATGTTTACCAAGGGCTGGTGGGGATGAAGAAGGGAAAAACAGGCAAATATTCGTCAAAGGGCCCAAAGCTTCAGTTATGTGGAATGAATAAATTCTGGAGATCTAATATATAACATGATGACTATGAATAATAGTACTGTGTTATATGGTTGAAATTTGATAAGACAGTAGATCTTAATGGTCCTCACCAAAAAAAAAAAAAAAAAAAAAAAGAGAGAGAGAGAGTGAAGAAGAAGAAAGGGGGAAAAAAGGAAAAGGTAACTATGTGAGATGATGGGTATGTTAACTAGCTTAATTGTGGTAATCATTTCACAATGTATACATACATCAAAACATCATGTTATACATCTCAAATACATACAAGTTTTATTTGTCAACATACCTCAATAGAGCTGGAAAACAAAATGAACCAAAACAAAACACTTGCATTAAGTAGTAAATTTGTGATATGAAACTATTTTTCAAAACAGTCATTAAATGTTTACTGAATACTTACTATGCACATAGCAGTGTAGGAGAATCAAAGAAAACTGAAATTCTTCCCCCTTGCTGAGTTAGCAAGGTATAAATTATAATTCATGAGATATGTAACAATGCAATATAAACTTTTCAAATGAATAATATGTAAAGTAAATGATCTATCACCATTTTTATAAAACCAGTTATAATAGCCATTAGCACAGTGGTTTATTAATAAAATGCTGATGATCACGCTGGGGAAAAAACCCAGCATAACTATTAAGACAAAAATTTAATGGTCCTCATTGACTTAAAAATTACAAGATTACAAGATTTTTTCATTATGAAGCATTCCCTTTGGTGATAAAGGCTATTTCTGGTCAAGATTAGCAATTATCCATTGAAAAACTGCTTTTAACTAATGAAAAATAATATGAAAATTTCTGCCAGAATGTTAACACCTACTGCAGAACTTAAACACACACACACACACAGTGCAAGATTTGCTTTGATTGCAAAATATTTTTTACTGTACTCTGCTTGACCCTAAAACTTTTAACACCTAAAATTAATTCATGACTAGCCAGATCAATCGTGCTGTGAGTCTCTTAGAAGTTTATTATTCAGGATTTGCCATCACATAGAATGAATACTATGATTCAACAGTAAGTTAGTAAGAGAATATATAACACATAGAATAAATTATCATGTTAAATAATCTAAAAATGGGATTATTGGGTTTCTGCGTTGAAGGGGACATTGAGATGACCCCACAAGCAAGGGGCTCTTTAGACACATTATCTTTACAGTTTACACAAAGGGAATATAAGGAGAAGATCACTGCAGAATAGATCAACCATGGTCCCATGCCTAAATTCTGAATAACTGTAGCATTCTTTCTTGCTCAACATTTCTTTTATTGGTCCATTTAAATGGCTCTCTGAAAGGAAACAGCCTGTTAATGTTATTTTTCTAGGGACAAAGAGATGGAACAGAGTAGATGTTAATTATAACAGAAGAAAACAAGAGTAAGTGAAAGCTTATTCTAGAGAAAATGATTAGTATAAGAAAAAAGGTCATAAAATATAGGTCAAGATAGAATTTTAAACCAAGGGCAAGTAATTTGATTTTGATTCTGAAAGAAAACATTTAATGGGGAAAATTGAGAAAATAGGCAATAGGTCAAATGCTCTTATAAGAATCATACTTAGAGTTTTGTGATATTTGTACAACAGAAAAAAAATTCTATGTTCCACTAACTGGCTCACTTGCTAAAATAATATGTGTTCCATAAAATGAGCTAGAATTCATTTAGTGTTATGCTGATGGTTATAATGGGATTCGAGCTTATACAGGTAAGTAAAGTGGAAGGAGCTTTGGGTTGTAATGTTCATAACTAGGATAATTCAGATTCTAATACTCATCAAAATCAGAACACTCAATTTCTCCAATTATGAGATTAGGTTGAACAGAAGGATGAAAATATAGATGAAAAAAGAGGTGCACAAACATTATAATAGATTAGGAAGAACTAAGAAATACAGCTATGAGGAGGGAGAAAAAAGAAATCACAAAATAGAGGAAGCCAAAAGTTTTTAAAAGGTACAGGATTTAACCCAGATAGGTGAAAATCTTTGTCATTCCTTTTCTTGAGTGGGAGATAAGAAGAAAATCTAAGAAAACCCTTCCTGAGGAAGGTGACAGAATTTTGTTAATAATGACTTTTGTTCTTCCTAGACTTCAATATTTACACTGAAATATTAACAAACATCCCCTCCCCCTCAGCATATTCCAAACAGCTGGAGCAGTATTACAGAGTGAAGTAAAAGCGTTCTGGGTTCTTTACACAGAAGGCCGACTTAGTTCTGCCTTATGGTTTCATTTAGGTCAACACCACTCTTATTTAATGTGCCTTCAGTTAATCTTGTCATATTATGATTGCTTTTAGAGTAACTCAGGCCTACTAACTATCAGTAAGACTTAATAATTAAAGAAAACCCCAGTTTACTAATGAAAACCTAAAAATGAAACTAAAATTAAGATAAAACTATTACTTTACAATAATTAACCATTCAAAATATTATTGCCTTAGTGGCAATAATTCATTCAAAATGTGAAAAAAGCCTGTATGTTTCACTTACCGAAACAGTTAGGTTCTCCCAAATTATGTCAGAGGCAGAAATATTGGACTCCCTCCATTCCTTCAATGTATCATTGCTAGGATTATGTGGTTCTACACAGTTACACCTGTAAAGGCAAAATAGCATCTTTTGTGATCTAAGTATTTTTGTTACTGTACTCAAAACAAATGTGTGGTGGGTTCTTCTTCCCCAGTCATAACTTTTCTCTACCTGAGAGAAAAGGAGTTAGGTCATTCTAAACTCCAAGACATAGTATTTCCAGAAAGCAGGATAGATATATTTTCAGGACATTAGACTACTCTATAGTATTTTCTCTAATGAAAGAGGTCATTCTCTTTTTGTCCCAGTGAGAGGAAATTCTTAAAAGTGTGGGTAGAGCACAAGGCTTTTGGGGCCTTTGAAACCAGGATGCCTTCTAGCCTTTACCATAACACTTTGCCCCTAAATTATAAGTTAAATGGAAAAAATTATAAACATCCAAATCTATTATAATTTACTTATTTTTATTAATATTATACAACCATATCAATTAAAGTTGTAGTTACTTAATCTGTATTTTAAGGTCATTTATAACTTTGCAAATTAGGTTGAAGAACCCTAGGTATCTTAGGATATACTATTCTTTGTGATGAATGCCAGTGTTATTAAAAAATAAATAAATAAATACACAAAAGCTTTTTGAGTACCTCCACATAGAAGGTAACAAAAGCTGGATGGGCATAAGAGCAAAGAGAAAATGCAAGAGTTGGGCATAGTGCTATTATTATGTAACAGAAAGCAGTTTTTGCCCTCATGGTTCTTTATAAATTTATAAATAAAACAGAAGATGACACAAGCAAGAATTTCCAACAGATTAATGTTCTTAGATGTTAACTTCAATTTACAAATGGTTTGTTTCCAAAAATTCATTCATAAACCCAGTGTTTGTCCTTCAGAAAGCATTTTCTTATAGAAGCATTTTATAAAAATGGTGGTTAGCCTCCCAGATTAACCCATATATACTGCATAACTTAGAAGTAGTTGGACTGCTATTAATCAAACTGTAGACTCTACCATTACTAACATTATTTCCATAGAAAAATATCATACAGTTTCTAGGGGGTAAATCCCTCTGACTAAGCAATAGTCTCTCATCAGGAATTTGGTCTGCTCTTTTTTGCACCATTCATTCATGCTTCAAAAGATATTGAATGTCTATTACTGCAAGAATCTCTACTTGACTTGGGGAATACAAACAAGCATGCTTCCTGCTCTTACTAAGGAAGGTCAGAAGAGTCTGTAGCTGGGCTCACTTGGAACCGGGCCTCTAAGAGGGTAAAGGGTTCCAGTGAGAAAGCTGGTGACAAGGGTTTTAAGAGATAGGATATGGAAGCATTAGCTACTATGGGCAGCTACAGTGACCTCCATGGTAGCAGAGAGAAGCTACAGAAAAAGGGAATCAAAGGAACCTGAGATGCAGTAATAGACATACATTAATGCAATTTGTTTAAAACTATAGGTTCCTAAGTTCCAGATTGGCTGTACATAAAGCTCTGTTCTTTACTAATTCATGAGAAGATCATTCAAGCACTCTAAATCTTTGTTTCCAACTGCAGTAAAGGACTGCCCTGTAGAATCCCAAAGAGTGTCTGGCCTAAGACAAGGGCTCATACTAAACAAAGAAGTACAGTAAGAGATGAAACTGGAAGATAATTGAGAGTCTGACTATATACACTTGATTCCAGAAATCCTCCTTCTACTACTACATGTAATACATCCCTTCTCCAGAAAAGTTATATTTCCCCCAACAGAAAGAAAGTTAGAGTCCCCCAGAATCTCTAGTCAGGCTGATTAGTAAGGTCTTCTGCTGTAGAAAGCCAGTTCATAAAGACTAGGAGATGTGGCTGTTATTTCAAATGTGCTAATCCCACCTCAAAGTAATGAGACACACGAAGAAACAGGGAAACATGCCCTAAACAAAAGAACAAAATAGAAACAGAAATTTTGGAGCTGAAAAATATAATATAAAAAAATATAATAACTAGACTGAAAAATTCTCTAGAGCAGTTCAACATTAGGCTCATTCAAGAAGGAGAAAGAATCAGTGGACTCAGAGACAAGTCATTTGAAATTTTCCAGTCAGAAAAACAAAAAGATAAAAGAATGAGAAAGAATGAAGAAAGTCTACAAAATGTACTAAATACCATTAAACAGACCAATATATACATTATGGAAGTCCCAGAAGAAAAAGAAAGAGAATAAGGAACAAAAAACTCACTTAAAGAAAGGGGAAGGAAACTGACATCCAGATTTAAGAAGCTCATAGAACTCTAACCATAGTGAATTCAAAGAAATCCACACTGAGACACATTATAAGCAAACTGTCAAAAGTCAAAGACAGAGAAAATTCAGAAAGCAGCAAGGGAAAAGCAATTCACCATGTGTAAGAGAACCTCCATAAGACTTTCAGTGGATTTTTCAGCAAGAACTTTGTAGGCCAGAAGGGAGTAGGATGATATATTCAAAGTGCTGAAAGGGAAAACTACGAACCAAAAATGCTATGTCTGGCAAAACTGTTATTCAAAAATAAAGGAGAAATATAACCTTTCCAGATCTGAGGGGAAAAAAAGGAAAGAAAGAAAAGTAAAGAAAAAACAGCTGAGGGAGTTCATCACCACTAGACCTGCTTTGCAAGAAATGCTAACGGAAATTCTTCAAGTTGAAACAAACAGACCCTGAACAGCAACACAAAAGCACATGAAAGTATAAAGCTTGCTAGTAAAGGTAAACATACAGACAAAAAAATCACTTTTAATTCTGGTATAAAATTCTGGAATAAAATAATTTTAAAAATTACTATAAGATATGTTAATGGATACACGATATAAAAATGTAATTTGTGCTATCAACAATATAAAGTGTGTACGGGGAGAAAGTAAAAGCAAAAAGTATTTATATGCAAGTGAATTTAAGTTGTTATCAGTTTATTAATATTGTTATAATTATAAGATGCTTTATGTAAGCCCCACGGTACCACAAAGAAAATACCTGTAGAACAAACACAAAAGGAAATTGTGAAGGAATCAATGCCACTACAAAGAACCCCCCCCCAAAAAAAAACAAAGAAAGACAGAAAAAGAGTATAGAGGGACAAAAACACTTGTAAGACAGAAAGCAAATAACAAAATGGAATAGTAAATCCTTCCCTATCAAGAACTACTTGAATGCAAATGGATTCAACTCCCCAGTCAAAAGGCACAGAGTGGATGAATGGATAAAAAACAAGATCCACTAAATGTGTCTAGAAGAAACTTTCCATTTAAGAATACACATAGGGTGAAAGTTAAAGAATAAATAAAGATACTCAATGTAATGGTAACCTAAAGAGAGCAGTGAGGGGGACATAACTATAAAAGATAAAATAGACTTTAAGTCAAATATTGTAAAAAGAGACAAAGAAGGATATTATATATTGATTAAAAGAGTCAATTCACCAAAAAGATACAACAATTAAAAGCATATATGCTCCTAACAGCAGAGCATCGATATATAGAAAGGAAATATGATGGAATTAAAGGAAAAGATAAACAGTAACAAATAATATTAGGAGATTTCAATACTTCACTTTATTTATTTTATAATTATGTTTAAATTTTTTAATTAAAATTTTAATTTTAATTCCAATATAGTTAACATACAGTGTTATATTAGTTTCAGGTGTACAATATAGTGGTTCAACAATTCTATACATTATTCAGTGTTCCTCATGATAAATGTAATCTTTAATCCCCATCACCTGTTTTACCCTTCCCCCTACCCACCTCCCCTATGATAACCATCAGTGTATTCTCTATAGTTAAGAGTCCATTTCTTGGTTTGTCTCTCTTTTTCCCCCCTTTGCTCATTTATTTTATTTCTTAAATTCTCAATATGTCACTTTAAATAATGGATCACATCCAGAAAGAAGAGAAATAAGGAAACAGAAGACTTGAACAACACTATAGATCAAATGAGCCTAAAAGCATATACAGAACATTTTAGCCAACAGTAGCAGAATACAGTTTTCTCAAGCACATAAAGAACGTTCTTCAGAATAGATCACATGTAAGGTCACAAAACTAGTCCTAACAAATTTAAAAAGAATGAAGTAATATTAAATAGGTTTTCCAACCACAGTGTAATGAAACCAAAAAACAGTAAGAGAAGGAAAACTGGAAATTTCACAAATACATGGAAATGAAGCAACACACTCTGGAACAACCAGTGAGTCAAAGAAGATACCAAAAGAAAAATTAGAAAATATTTTGAGACAAATGAAAATGAAAACATAACATAATAAAATTTATGTGGTGCAGAAAAGCAATACTAAGAGGGAAGTCGATAGCAATAAGTGCCTACATTAAAAATGAGGAAAAGTCGCAAAACAACAACCTAACTTTAAACTACAAGGAACTAGAGAAGGAAGAACAAACTAGGCCTGAAGTTGGCAGAAGAAAGGAAATAATAAAAATGAGAGCAGAAATAAATGAAAGGGACTAGAAAAACAATAGAAAAGATCAATGGAATGGAGTTTGTGTTTTGAAAAGATCAATAAAATTGACAAACTTTTAGCTAGACTAAGAAAAAAAACAGAAGATTCAAAATTGGAGATGAAGGAGGAGGCATTATAATAGATGCCACTGAAATTAAGAGTCATTAAGAGATTACTATGAGCAATTATATGCCAATAAATTGGATAACCTAGAAGAAATGTGCACATTCCTAGAAACAGGCAATCTACCAAAACTGAAACATAAAGAAATAGAAATTCTGAAAAGACCTGTAACTAGTAAAGAGAATGAATCAGTAATAAAAAAATCTCCCCAAAAGGAAAAGCCCATGACTAGATGGCTTCACTGGTGAATTCTACCAAACATTTAGAGAAGAATTGATGTCAATCCTTTTCAAACTGTTTCACAAAGCTGATGAGGAAGGAGCACTTCCAAATTCATTTTATGAGGCCAGCATTACCCTCATAACAATGCCAGAAAAATATAAGGAAAGAAAACTGCAAGCTCATATCTCTGATGTATATTTATGCAGAAATTCTCACTAAAATACTAGCAAACCAACTTCAACAGTGCATTAAAGGGCTCATACATCAACACCAAGTGAAATTTATCCCTGGAATGCAAGAGTGGTTCAACACACAGATATTAATCAGTGTCATATAACAAATAGAACAAAAGATAAAAATCACATGATTATCTTATTAGATGCATAAAAAGCATCTGACAAACTCAACACCCTTTTATAATAAAAACACTCATCAAACAAGGAATAGAATGAAATCATCTCAACGTAATAAAAGTCATATATGACAAGCTCACAGCTAACATCCTAATCAATAAGAAAAAAAAAAAAAAGCTTTTCCTCTAAGGTCAATAAAAAGACAAGGATGCCCACTCCTGCCATTTTAATTAAACATAGTATTGGAAGTCCTAGCTAGAGTAATTAGAGAAGAAAAAGAAATAAAAATCATCCAAATTGGAAAAGAAGAAGTAAAATTATCTGTTTGCAGACGACATAATCTTATATGTAGAAAACTCTAAATATTCTACACATAAAAAAACTGTTAGAAGTAATAAATGAATTAAGCAAATTGTAGGATAAAAAATCAACATACAAAACTCAGTTGAGTTTCTATAAACTAGCAATGAATAATCCAAAAAGAAAATTAAGAAAGCAATTGTACTTACAATAGCATCAAAAGGATAAAATACCTAGGAATAAATGTAACTAAAGACCTGCACATTTATAACTACAAAACATTGCTGAAAGAAGTTAAGGACAGGAATGAAAAGCTACGCATGTGCTCATGGATTGGAAGACTCGATGCTGTTCAAATGTCCATACTACCTGAAGCATCCTACAAATTTAATGCAATCCTTATCAGAATCCCAATGGCATTTTTTACAGAAATAGGAAAATATAATCCTAAAATTCATATGGATCCACAAAGAATTCTGAATAGTAAAAACAATCTTGAGAAAAAAGAATAAAGTTGGAAGGTTCACACTTTCTGATTTCAAAACATATTACAAAGCTAGACTAATCAAACAGAATGGTAAGGCGTAAAGACATATATAGACCAATAAAACTGAATAGAGAGCCCAGAAATAAGCCCTCACTAATGCAGTCAAAAGATCTTCAACAGGATGGCAAGACTAAAAATGGGAAAAAGATAGTCTCTTTAAAAATGGTGCTGGGAGGTGCGCCTGGGTGGCACAGCGGTTAAGCATCTGCCTTCGTCTCAGGGCGTGATCCCGGCGTTATGGGATTGAGCCCCACATCAGGCTCCTCCGCTATGAGCCTGCTTCTTCCTCTCCCACTCCCCCTGCTTGTGTTCCCTCTCTCGCTGGCTGTCTCTATCTCTGTCAGATAAATAAATAAAATCTTTAAAAAAAAATAAAAATAAAAATGGTGCTGGGAAAACTGGATATCCAAATACAAAAGAATGAAATTGGACCTTTATTTTACACTGTATACAAAAACCAATCCAAAATG
Organism: Ailuropoda melanoleuca; assembly: GCF_002007445.2. Taxonomy (NCBI): domain Eukaryota; kingdom Metazoa; phylum Chordata; class Mammalia; order Carnivora; family Ursidae; genus Ailuropoda; species Ailuropoda melanoleuca. Next base: position 131,501,702 of record NC_048219.1, on the reverse strand, counting down.
TAAAAAGACTTAAAAATAAGACCTGAAACTATAAGATTCCTAGAAGAAAACAGGGCAACAGCTTTATGACTTTGGGTTTAGCAATGATTTCTTGAACATAACACCAAAATCACAGGCAACAAAGCCAAAAATAGGCAGTAGAACTGTATCAAACTGAAGAGCTCCTACATATCAGAGGAAACAATCAACAGAATGAACAGGCAAACTAAGGAATGGGAGAAAACGTCTGCAAACTGTATTTGATAAAGTGTTAATCTCCAAAATATATAAGGAGTTCCTACTACTCAATAGCAATAAAACAAATAACTTGATTTAAGAATGGGCAGGGGCACTTGGGCGGCTCGGTTGGTTAAGTGTCTGACTCTTGATCTCAGCTCAGGTCTTGATCTCAGTGTGGTGGGCTCAAGCCCCATTTGGAGCCTACTTTAAAAAAAAAATAAGCAAAGGACTTCAATTGACCTTTTTCCAAAGAAGACCTGCAAATGGTCAACAGGTATATAAAAAGAATACTCGACATCATTAATCATCAGGGAAATGCAAATCAAAACTACAATGAGGAATCACCTCACACCTGTTAGGATGACCATTATTAAAAAAACAAACAAAACATTAGAAAAGAACAAGTGTTGGTGAGGAGGTGGAGAAATTGGAACCCTTGTGCCAAGGTTGTTGTTAGGAACGTAAAATGGCATGGCTCCTATAGAAAATACTATGCAGGTTCCTCAAAAAATTAAAAATAAAACTACCATTTAATCCAGCAACCTCACTTCTGGGTATTTATTCAAAAGAATTGAGGCCAGGATCATGAAGACATATTTGCATTTCCATGTTCATTGCAGCATTGTTCACAATAGCCAAGAGGTGGAAACAACCTAAATGTTCATCTACAGATGGATAAAGAAAATGTGGTATATACATACAATGAAATATTATCCAGCCATTGAAAAAAGAAGGAAATCCTATCATATGCTACCAGATGGATAGACATTGAGGAAATTACGCTAAGTGAAATAAGCCAGTCAGAGTACAACAAATACCTACCTCATTATTCCACTTAT